>NC_085141.1:333848539-334144873 GCF_024139115.2 Armigeres subalbatus
ATTCGGTTTCAGAGATATCTGTGAAATACGAATATGAGACATATTTTCAGACTACTAATGAAGAATTGTCACACCAATATCTCAGCCGTCTATGACCCGATTTGAACTCTTTTGGGCTTAAACAGAAGCTGTAATATTGCCATTTAAGGCGGCAAATCAAATCTGCAGTCTTTTGTATTTTTAAAAATTGTTAAATTTCCAGAAATATCCTTTTACCCTTCTTACACCCTAAGAAGGGTATAAAGATCGCTTGAAAAACTGACTTTTTATCCGAGGCTCGGAGACCCAAGTCGTATATACCAATCAACTCAGCTCGACGAACTGAGCACATGTATGTATGTGTGTGTGTGTGCGTGTGTGCGTGTGTGCGTATGTGTGTGCGTTACAAAAATCTCACATCAAGATCTCAGCCGTCCGTGGACCGATTTGCACGATTTTAACACTAAACGAAAGCTATGACTTTGTCATTGTACGAGTTCAATTTTTTTGCAATCGGACATTTGGTTCCAGAGATATGTGAGAAATACGAACATGAAGTGCATTTTCAGAAAACTAACAAAATAATGTCACATGAATATCTCAGCCGTCTGTAAACCAATTTGCATGATTTTATCTTTAAACGAAAGCTATGACTTTGCCATTGAACCCATTGTATTTTGTTTTTGCAATTAGACATTGGGTTCTGGAGATATCTCTGAAATACGAACATAAAGCATTAGACGTATCAACTTCACACATTGGTAAAATATGTCCCATCAAGATCTCAGTCGTCCTTGGACCGATTTGTGCGATTTTATCTTTAAACGAAAGCTATGTTTTTGTCATTGGACCCATTCATTTTTTCTGCAATTGGAAATTCGGTTTCAGAGATATCTGTGAAATACGAATATGAGACATATTTTCAGACTACTAATGAAGAATTGTCACACCAATATCTCAGCCGTCTATGACCCGATTTGAACTCTTTTGGGCTTAAACAGAAGCTGTAATATTGCCATTTAAGGCGGCAAATCAAATCTGCAGTCTTTTTGTATTTTTTAAAAATTGTTAAATTTCCAGAAATATCCTTTACCCTTCTTACACCCTAAGAAGGGTATAAAGATCGCTTGCAAACCCGACTTTTTATCCGAGGCTCGGAGACCCAAGTCGTATATACCAATCAACTCAGCTCGACGAACTGAGCACATGTATGTATGTGTGTGTGTGTGTGCGTGTGTGCGTATGTGTGTGCGTTACAAAAATCTCACATCAAGATCTCAGCCGTCCGTGGACCGATTTGCACGATTTTAACACTAAACGAAAGCTATGATTTTGTCATTGTACAAGTTCAATTTTTTTTTGCCATGGGACATTTGGTTCCAGAGATATGTGAGAAATACGAACATGAAGTGCATTTTCAGAAAACTAACAAAATAATGTCACATGAATATCTCAGCCGTCTGTAAACCAATTTGCATGATTTTATCTTTAAACGAAAGCTATGACTTTGCCATTGAACCCATTGTATTTTGTTTTTGCAATTAGACATTGGGTTCCGGAGATATCTCTGAAATACGAACATAAAGCATTAGACGTATCAACTTCACACATTGGTAAAATATGTCCCATCAAGATCTCAGTCGTCCTTGGACCGATTTGTGCGATTTTATCTTTAAACGAAAGCTATGTTTTTGTCATTGGACCCATTCATTTTTTCTGCAATTGGAAATTCGGTTTCAGAGATATCTGTGAAATACGAATATGAGACATATTTTCAGACTACTAATGAAGAATTGTCACACCAATATCTCAGCCGTCTATGACCCGATTTGAACTCTTTTGGGCTTAAACAGAAGCTGTAATATTGCCATTTAAGGCGGCAAATCAAATCTGCAGTCTTTTGTATTTTTAAAATTGTTAAATTTCCAGAAATATCCCTTTTTACCCTTCTTACACCCTAAGAAGGGTATAAAGATCGCTTGAAAAACCGACTTTTTATCCGAGGCTCGGAGACCCAAGTCGTATATACCAATCAACTCAGCTCGACGAACTGAGCACATGTATGTATGTGTGTGTGTGTGTGTGCGTGTGTGCGTGTGTGCGTATGTGTGTGCGTTACAAAAATCTCACATCAAGATCTCAGCCGTCCGTGGACCGATTTGCACGATTTTAACACTAAACGAAAGCTATGACTTTGTCATTGTACGAATTCAATTTTTTTTTGCAATCGGACATTTGGTTTCAGAGATATGTGAGAAATACGAACATGAAGTGCATTTTCAGAAAACTAACAAAATAATGTCACATGAATATCTCAGCCGTCTGTAAACCAATTTGCATGATTTTATCTTTAAACGAAAGCTATGACTTTGCCATTGAACCCATTGTATTTTGTTTTTGCAATTAGACATTGGGTTCCGGAGATATCTCTGAAATACGAACATAAAGCATTAGACGTATCAACTTCACACATTGGTAAAATATGTCCCATCAAGATCTCAGTCGTCCTTGGACCGATTTGTGCGATTTTATCTTTAAACGAAAGCTATGTTTTTGTCATTGGACCCATTCATTTTTTCTGCAATTGGAAATTCGGTTTCAGAGATATCTGTGAAATACGAATATGAGACATATTTTCAGACTACTAATGAAGAATTGTCACACCAATATCTCAGCCGTCTATGACCCGATTTGAACTCTTTTGGGCTTAAACAGAAGCTGTAATATTGCCATTTAAGGCGGCAAATCAAATCTGCAGTCTTTTTGTATTTTTTAAAATTGTTAAATTTCCAGAAATATTTAAAAGCATGATAATATCAGTTATTTTACATTCAATTGAAGGTCATATGCATAGAAATTGTAATATGCACTGGGCACACACAACCATTCAAAAGTGTAAGAAGGGTTGCGTTCACTGTAGGTGGATTAAGTCGGGTTTTTCTCTTACTTTCGACAGCGCACATTAAACAAATCGTTTGGTTGCATTATTGTTTTGCTTAATTTCAATACCTACACCTATCAACGGCGACAGAGTCGGGGACTGTGCTTGGTACGGGGCTGAGAGGGAGATCCAGATACTACACACGAAATAACAATAAAATTAAACGTCATGACGCAAGAAAATTATCGACGAGCAAAACATACCAAAGCAAGCGTCACACGCCATTTTTGTTTTGCGTGTCATCTATGTTTTCGTTGATTTCATTGAAGCCGGTGCGTGACTTTCTCGAGTTTCATATAACGTTCCGAGTGCGGGAATTTGAAATATGAAGTGTCTCGTGAAACTCTCTCTCCCGGAATATTGAATTAAGAAGTGTCCGGAACATAATCGTTTTTCGCTTCCCTATGGAGGAAATCACAAAATGCGGCGGATTAAATTCAGTATAAATAAAATACGAATCTTTTGTCAGCATCTATTTCGACCAACTCAACAACCAAAACTCATTCAAAGTCATTTATATAAAATTTAATGATTTTCTAGATATTTCTTCACACTAATTTATTCTCAATAATGATATAAATTTGAATAAATCGTTATCTAAATTCTCGTAAAGTATGATATCAATGCAATGATAAGCATTTTAAAGATGAACACCGAAACATCTTTAACACTTCGCAATAACGACATGACCATTCATGAAACGTTATCTGATTTCTAATAAAATACGATATCAACGCAATGATATATTTTGGCAAATAACTTCATAAAATTTTTGATAATGATAACCACTACACCTTTATTTATTTTTTGTTCATCGAGTCATCGGTATTTTGGTGTTTGTTTATCTCCGGAAGTTTATATTTTTAAGATAAAAATTTATTGAATGAAACGACATTAAACTTTTGATTATGAAGCGATAGCCTTGTCGTCATGAAGAACCATTTCACAAGGACATTGCCGGTAATTGATGTTTTGGGGTAAGGAAAATAATTCCCCTACATATTGATTATATTTGAATGAAAATTATATGGGATAGAATGTTAATGCAATTTAGCTGTTACCAATCAAAACTACATTATGGTCTAATGATTAAGATCTCTGAACAAAGGTTCTACAGTATTCTTTCTTCCAGGTTCGATTAACGATTAAGCAAATAAAAAAAAATCTTCATAAAAGAAAACTCTCGATGTTCCTCTGAAGAACCTTCAGTTCTTCTTATCAAAAATTCTGACATATCGATAAAGTATAACGGTGAAAAATCATATCGTTTTAACCGTTTCAACGGTATCGATATTTTGGAAAAGATCCTTTGCAAGTTTTGAGTAATTTAAAATTCTTTATGAAACGACATCTATCGCTATCTATGGTTCATAAGAAAACGTGGTAATGGTTGGCAAGGATTGGTTATTCATGTTGGCAAATGTGTTTTTGTTTTCTTTTGCATTTTGAAGTAGCTGCGGATTGGGTTGACTTTGAAGAACGTGAAACGAGCAATGTAGATAATGAATTAATAAGCAAAGGGAATCATTGCAAGAAAATGTATCCTAGACGTCTCCTTTTCTTTTTACAGTGGCCACCATTTTCGAACGAGTTTCACAGTTCGATTGTTCTTCTTCTTCTTATTGGCATTACATCTCCACACTGGGACAGAGCCGCCTCGCAGCATAGTGTTCATTAAGCGCTTCCACAGTTATTAACTGCGAGGTTTCTAAGCCAGGTTACCATTTTTGCATTCGTATATCACGAGGCTAATACGATGATACTTTTGTGCCCAGGAAAGTCGAGACAATTTCCAATCCGAAAATTGTCTAGACCGGCACCGGGAATCGAACCCAGCCACCCTCAGCATGGTCTTGCTTTGTAGCCGCGCGTCTTACCGCACGGCTAAGGAGGGCCTACAAGTTCGATTGTATTAGGCATTTTTTTTGTTCAACAACCGTCGTTTCAAATATAGATTGATAGTGTTCAATATAATTTTCTACTTTTTATAGTTTTCAAGCAAATGATCAGTATCGATACTCCCCATTTTATTAAACATTTTCAGTTAGATCTGCGGTGACGTTTCATGACAACTAAAGTTAGGTCTGCACTGACATTCATATTTTTGACGTAGGACTTACGTCTTTCTTTACTATAATGGGTGTCATTTAGATTTTTGGAAATCGAGAGCGTTACGCTGGAAGGGAAGATTTTGAACGTTACTAGCGCCTTTATCTTTCGACGAATGTTTAAGATTTATATATCAATCGACTCGGATACTCTCCAGCAATTTGCCTATTTCATTGAAACTTAAGATTATTAACGATAAGCTATTGAAAATTTCAATTCTTGTCAAATCCAGTAAAAATTTCATATGTAACCAATCCCGTGCATTCCTAACACGGACATCAGAATGCGGTATGTCACGGGCCTTCGGGTCTATCGGAAGATTTTCTTTGTGTATAAAAGAAGCAGTGTCTGCCGTGTGCGAGTCATTACAATTTGTGACAGCAGCGCGTACTGACGTGCTTTTTGCTCGCGCATTTTTTCGTTTCGTTCGTTCGTTCGCTGTGTTTACCTACACAGCGACAGCATGCAGTCACCAGCGGTAGAACTGCCGGTGGGTCTGCGAATATGCATGAAAGAAGTGGGCGCATTTTTTGTCATTCTGTGCTTGATGATGATCGGATGCAGTGGTGTCGGTTGCGATGGATGCAATCGCCCATTGTATCGCTCGGAGTTCACGGCTAGAGGCCGATGATGGCTGAGGCAGCGAGGGCAGCGGTGGTGGATGAAGAAGAATATAAATAAAGAGATTTGGTCTGCTCATCTAGGTGATTGGTTTCATAATCCACATGATCCCGGGATGGGTACGAGTCATGTCATATGACTGACCATATGTTAAGTTGTGCTTGGTACTAAACGACACGTACATTAAAACCATGGTTATACTATAACAGTTCTGATTTCCCAGCAAATAAAATCAACTACAGTGATGAAAATAAAAATTTGATTTAAATAATTACTTCCATTTGTTTGCAAAAAGCATTAGCAGTTAAAGATGCACAATCAGCAATAGTGTT
This sequence comes from Armigeres subalbatus, assembly GCF_024139115.2. Taxonomy (NCBI): domain Eukaryota; kingdom Metazoa; phylum Arthropoda; class Insecta; order Diptera; family Culicidae; genus Armigeres; species Armigeres subalbatus. The sequence goes on from NC_085141.1 coordinate 333,854,522, forward strand.
AATATCCATTTTAGATTAAAAAATTTCGCTGTATTACTAGTAAATGTTTTAAAAAAGTTCGCAAAAAATAATTTCCAAAAGAATATTTAAATAAACTTTATCTTATTCTTTGTTTTGTTTTTTTCTGAGAAATTGTATTATTAAATTTGACGTAGACTTTATTAAGCTTGACGTAGAGTTTGGAATCAAAACATTGAATATTTTTTCGTTAACGTATTAGCAGTACGTCCTCTATTTTAGTAGGGTTACTGCTCATTGACTTGTTTCTTATTTTTGTGATTTTTTTCAGCAGTAAGCACGCATGTTAGTAAAAAGAAGCAACGAAATTGGTGTTGTATTCCTTTGTTTGGAAAACGAGACAGTTCCCCTAAAATAACACATTTTGTCCAAGTCTGGAAATTTTATAAAAAAAATTTTTAAACTTCAAATACTATTATTAATAAAAAAATATATATATATAAATGCCCTACATTTGCTTGAGTAAATAAGTGTATTTAATTATTAGTTCTATTTCCAGATGTTTTGAATAAACAAATACTATATATAATAGCCCTGTTTGTCTGTCCGGTGACTAGCCAACCAGACGCAGCACGCGGGGAAATTCTCACAAAAAAAAAATATTTCACACTTCAATTCTTTTTTACTATCAGATGCAGAAAACAAAACCAGTGACACCCTTAGACAACCAGACACAGCATTTGATGAAAAAAAATCACAGACAACAGACGTTGAAAATTTTGATTGAAAAAAAAAACACTTGCCACGGGCGCTACAGCGTCCATAAATAAACTAGTTACTAATAATTCTACACAGCATTGGAAGTTGTCGTTTCGAATATCAATACCTATAATCAAACTCCATAGATCCAAAAGTTAGAAGTTAAATGTAAATACGTTACGTTTATACAAGTCCTACGTCTACTCGCGGTTATGTTGAAAACATTACCCATTGCTCGTTTTTTAATCTGAATCTCCCTCCCAGGTACGGGGTAGCCAGGTTTGATATGCTATGATTTGCTCCGATTGAGGTGAGGTTTGAGATCGAAAGATATCGGATGTGAATTGCAGATATGTTAAAAGTTTTGTTTTTTTCTTCTAACGAGTGGCCCCTGAGTCTGGTTGTTTGGAGTACCGATAGTTTTCGATTATGACATACTGGCCAATCCGAATAATACGCAACTGTATAATGTGGCTCAGCACCTACATACACTTACATTACATTTCAATATATTGTTTTCCAGATATTTTCAAAACAGAAACTGCTATTATTTTGAACAGGTGTGTTATTTTTCGGCAGATGGATCGATGTTTTCTGGTTTTCTATCGACAATTCGTTTATCTATTTCCAGGCAGGTTGAAGGTCTCATTATAACTTTCTAGTTTTAAATCCATAGTAGGGCCACCTTGAGTCTGAAAATGCCAAGCACAGGGAAAAAAGACGTTTTGGAGCAACTTTCTACATATTTTTACAGTTTTCCACAACGTCTGTTTCTTTCTATACAGTCAGACCTATGAGTCGATGTTCTATGACTCGATGTCGACTCATGGAAGCAAATTATTCCATACTAAAAAATATTTTCTGGGTAACAAGTAGCTTTCCAAGTATTTTTTATTCCACATCTCGATATTTCCATGAGTCGATAGTCCCTTCAATATCGCCTCATGGTAGTTTGACTGTATTCGTATAATAATTGAGTAAAACTAAAATTAGAGTAAAACTAAAAAGAACGGCCGGTTCAAAGCATGCTTATCTATTTTGTATTTATAAATTCTTTGAATAGTTCGTTATTAAAAATGACGACGTACGTTAGCATTCATAACTTGATCAAAATTATTAAAAGCATGTTTTTATCCTTTTAAGGTTGCATGGATCGCATCACTTACCAAGATGAATCCTGATCTGTGCAACTACTTACCTCATCCAACTAGCATAAATCGATAAATCCCTCTTGTGACAACTGTGAAGATCCAGAGGTGATCTCGGTCTCTTGTAACAACAGATGTCACACCAGCAGATGACCGTAAGGACCTTTTTTTATTTTTTAATTTTGCTGGGCCACGGCTGTACGGACTTTCCCGAGTTGCAGAAATAAAAACTGAGTGTGTACGGTCTTCCCCTATCTATAAATATCTACTTTCTTTACTTTTATCTTCAGTCTATCTTCTATCTCACGATTTTAATTTAGCATTTTCCTATTCAATGTGAACTTCTTCCTTGGCTACTCTACACAATTTCTCAAAAACAAATTTTAAAACATTACTTAGGGTAAATCACTACTTGGGCCTATGGACCCGATTACCGGCTCACTATACACAGAAAACTAATGATTTATACTGTCTGGTAGCCGTAGGTTTATGATTGATAGTTTTAAGCTGAATTTGTAAAAAAAGGGAACATTATAATTCTGAAATTTTAAGAAATGCAATGCGGAAATCGAATAAAGAGAACAGATTTAAATAGAGACTCAACAGAACCAATGCAAAGTTTATGAAAATAAAGCTATTTTTTTTTTTTTGATTCATTCATTAAATTATATCGACATAACTATTTCGTACTTTCTAACCTGATGCCAAACCCTGATAAGTCTAAATACTTCTCCGCTTCCAATTGAAAGTATTCTAAAATTTGAACATCTAAAATTGAAAAAAATTGAATGATCTATTGTGATTCATGACTCTTCAATTTCAATCGATATTACAACCATTCGTGATGCCTAGGGGTAGCCCCTACATCTATTTTCTCTATTTTGAGCTTCTTTTCGAAAATTCTTGAACATTTTACCACCTCATTAAGTTATCTTACAGTAAAAACAGTAGTGATTCAGTTTCATTCCAAATTTTCGACCACTATCCTAGTTTGAATCTGGAGCAAAATAGAACAAACTTGCTGGTGTCCCCAGCAGTGTTCCATTCATAATATAAACATTTTCAATTAAATGAAATATTTAAGTTGCTGTCAAGAAAGGCACCGTAATTGAAAAGTGGATTGAACGGTAGATAAAATGACGCATTCAAACACCAACACAATTGAAAAATATTTGAATCTCGTGATTAATTCGTGGTTCAAATCTGCAGAAAACAGAACTGAGCGTTATACCAGTTTTATGTTTTTGACGGTTTACTGGTATAAAGAATGAATCTAAAACAGCTTCTGGGAAATGAATGTTTGAGATTTATGTTCAAAATGACAGCCCCGAACAATTTGAATCAGTCGAACTATTGCATCTAAGAGTGAAATCAGTAGTGATTCAGTTTCATTTCAAATTTTCGACCACTATTCTAGTTTGATTCTGGAGCAAAATAGAACAACCTCGCTGGTTTCCCCAGCAGTGTTCCATTCATGTTTTTCAAATTTTCAATTAAATGAAATCATTATGTTACTGCCAAGAAAGGCGCCATAATTGCAAAGCTGATTGATCCTTAGATAAAATGACGCATTCATACACCAAAACAATTGGAAATTATTTGAATCTCGTGATTCATTCGTGGTTCAAATCTGCAGAAAATAGAACTGAGCATTATACCATTTTTTTTTTGACAGTTGACTGGTATAATAAATAACAATAAAATAAAATAAAATAAATAATAAATCTAGAACAGCTGCTGGAAAAATTAATGTTTCAGATTCATATTCAAACTGGCAGCCCCGAACGATTTGAATCACTGCTGATTTCACTCAAAGTGTAGTAGCGCTCGGCTTTGTCCCGCATACTCAATGGACAATATGTGATCTATCGCCGTTAAGTTCCGACCGAGGCAAACATTCCGACGGGAATCCTCCAAGCAGAATGACAAAAGAGCAGAAGGGAACCTCCAAGGATTCTGAAGAAAATCCATAAAGGATTCCAACAGGAATGTTGCAGGGAGTCGGAAACTAATGTTCCAGGGATTCCAAGTCCTCCCGGGAATCCTCCAGGAATTTCAACGGAAATGTTCCAGACATTTCGAAAAGGGGATGTTCCAGAGATTTCGACGGCAATGTTCCAGGGAATCCATGAGAATTTTATAGATATTTTTCATTCTCCAATGATTCTTCTTACTTCTTCTTATTGGCATTACATCCCCACACTGGGACAGAGCCGCCTCGCAGCTTAGTGTTCATTTAGCACTTCCACAGTTATTAACTGCGAGGTTTCTAAGCCAGGTTACCATTTTTGCATTCGTATATCATGAGGCTAACACGATGATACTTTATGCCCAGGGAAGTCGAGACAATTTCCAATCCGAAAATTGTCTAGACCGGCACCGGGAATCGAACCCAGCCACCCTCAGCATGATTATGCGCGTCTTACCGCACGGCTAAGGAGGGCCCCCTTTTCTCCAATGATACCAACGGGAATATTCCAAGAATTTCAGGGATTCGGACGGGAATGTTCCAGAGAATCAGACGGAAATATTTCATGGATTTCAATGAGAATCTTTCAAAGATTTCGAATGGAATATTCCAGGAGTTCCAACGGGAATTTTCCAGAGATTCCGTCGAATATCTTCCAGGAATTCCAACATAATTATTTAAGGGATTCCGCAGGCAATGTTCCAGGGATGAAGAAGCAAATTGTCGAAGGATACCGAAGCAATCTGTCAAGGGATACCAAATCGCAAATCGTTGAGGGACTCCAAAATTAATACACCATGGAATCCGTAAAGAATCCTCCAGTGATTCCAAAGAATTCCAATCCACCAACGATGTTGAAGCAATTCGTCGAGGGATTCCGAAGTAAATCGTCGAGGGAGTTTGAAGCAAACCGTCGATGTATTCTGAAACGAATCGTCGAATGATTCCGAGGCAATTCGTCGAGGGATTTTGAAGCAAATCGTCAAAAGGATTCCGATCGCCGAGAATTCCGAAGCAAATCATTGAGGAATATCGAGGCAAAACGTCGAGAGACTCCGAATTAAATATTCAAGGCATTTCGAAGCAAACCGTCGAAGTATTCTGAAACAAATCTTCGAACGACTCCGGAAGAAATCCGAAGAAAATCATCACGTGATTCTGAAGCAAATCCTTCATAGATTATGAAGGGTATCGCCCACAAATGCGCAAGAGTATCCCCCAACGACACCAAAAGGAATCCAGTGTGAATTTTTCTAGATTCCGGTTAGAATACTTCAATGGTTCTGAAAGGAATTCTTCAGATATTCCAGCTGGAAATGGACTTCCATACCGTTTCCATTTCTATGCTATACATTCATCTTGACTATTCTAGTCCGCTAGAATTTGAAATGAACGAAAAAGCTCGTTTCCTACATCCGATAAGAAATTCTATCAGTTGCTTTTTCCCAGCTGTCACATTAGCAGCTCGTTAACCAAGACGAACATCTGCCCCTCGAACCTAACCCAACAATTCCAACAAATTCCGCATAAACTCGTGACAAGTGCAGGGGTATATTCGGCTTTAAGTGAGCGAGTGATTGCATCATCATTTCATCCCCCTTCCCTACATTGACTCGCATTCTTACGTGGCAGGCGCCAGTGTGTACTAACAAATGGGATCACCAGTACTTGTACATTGAAGATGAGTGCTAGTCCCAAGCAAACATCTGTTGGTTCTTTGTACAAGAACAGCTGATCTGATCATAATGGAGTAGCAACGACGGGCAATCAATCAAATACATTTCGAAGAATTAGTTGAAACGCTGAATAATTTACAAAAATACTAAGTAAAGTATTATAAGCGTGCGTTTTCATTCGAGCTTTTTTGTACCTGTAGAAGCGTTACGGCGTTATGTATCTTATCTTGCATCCCATCAAAGCTTGTGATCCATTTGTTGTATTAAAATCATGTACTAAATCGGGTAGAATAGCATGCATGGGTTGATTCTAAGGCATTTTATGTCATGTTTTGACTTAATTACTTTATTTCATAACTATTTGGTTTGTGCAATAGTTATGAAAGTCAATAGTGCTAAACTACGCTTTATTCTTTGTCGAATTCAACTTGTTGCGAGAGAATCGGTTGATAATAACTATGTGAAAAATTTGCTAATGACATTTGCTCAGTTCGTCGAGCTGAGTCGATTGATATATCACACCATGGGTGTCTGAGCCTTCTATAAAAAGTTCGTTTTTGGAGTGAAATGATAGCCTTTCGGTAAGTACAACTTTGTTGTACGAGAAAGGCGAAAACGACAATAACAAAACTACAGAAAAATTTAGTGTCAACAAATTTCACGATTTTTCCGATTTTTTCGGTTTTTCATAGTACTTACTTAACGAGAGGCCCCGACTCAGCAACATCCTTACACGTACCACAAAGATGGACATGGAGGAAGGTATTTGTTGGGCCAAGATTTACTTGGAGCAGGCTGTATGGATTAAGATAAATCTTACTCCGTAACACACCACGTTGTTTACCCAGCACCAGCGATACAGAAAACAATTCTTTGCTATAATTAGCTATCACCAAAATGTCAGACACCCTTTCTTTTCTATCCTTCGTCGACAAAATCTACCACTCTACCTATCACGAGCATTCTAAAATTGTAAAGCCAAATATGATTACATTAACCCTATGCATCATCGTATCAAGACTTGTTCTTCCATCAATTTATGAACGCAAAAAATAGAGCATAATTTACTCCCATTATAACAAGCAGCGTCAACGCACCGATGAGTGATGATGAAATTGGCACTAAGGTACATACTCTACTGGATCGCCGCACAGCATGAAAAGGTGGCAACGCAAAAAGAAGCAATCACCATCATCGACATCGATGGCGAGACGATATCTCGACCCGTCGAGCCGTAGTACAAAATTGTCACGTGCACCTTCCTACATGGACGTTATTGGCAGCGACTGGTAAACCCACTCCTGGGTATGGACAGACGCGTGAAGCGAATAACCCCCCCCCCCCCCTTTCATAATAAACTTCGTTTAAACCAATGAACAACCTTTGGTTGGTGCAGGTGCAGTGTTATTACGGCACTGCATGGTGCGAACAGCAAATTAGAAAATATTCTGCGTTTTCAAATTAAGAAAATTAAAAACGAATGCATTAAAAGAAAAAAAAGAACTTCAATATGAAGGTACATTTAATAGTTGTTCACAATACTACCGTAGTATGACATGTAGTTTAAAGATTCTTTTAGATAACGAAGAGTGGCTTAAATTTACAGTTTCTGTTTTTCATTCAACGAAATACGAAATCCAAATCAATTAATTCTGACATAAAAAAAATGTTGACCACTTTCTTCCAATAGTGCAATGTGTGGAGGAACGCTCACTGCATCAAATGTAAATAATGTAAATGCGTCCGATGTCTGCCTGCCCTGTAACGTGTAGGTAGTCACTCTTTGTCGCGCCACCTCAGCCAGTCATACCGGACCGGCTCCATCTATGTTTAGCTCACGTTGGCGATTACTTCATTGAGTTTTAATTCTATGCCGGTTTTACTGCTACTAATGTGGATTCATCTCTAGGGCACAAAATTTATAGCGCCCTGCAATGTTAGATTGATGGTGCTGTTGCAGCGCATAGCGAGCAAAATTTCCTGTTTGGGAAGAATTTGGTTTGCATTTCGAAACGATGCGATTTTAAGCTTCTGAATGAGACAGGAGCGCTTCGAAAAGGAAACCGTGATGTGATGTAAAACGTGACTCGATGCATTGCACGCATTTCATTGGAATGCCATTCGGATAAACAACGAAATTTATAGGTTCTCTGTTCCTCGATTTAATGGATTGAGCGACTGGTGAGCTTCTTTGGTTACACACGGGGAGGTGGAAAAGCGAATTCAAACAAGCGAGATTGGGCACTGTTGTGGTATCAAAATACATTCATCAGAATTAAAACTTAAGCATTAGTATGTAACATTTTGTCAACAAAGTGGACCAAAATGTATTTACTGATTCATGTATCACCAAATCACGTGACCATGTTCAGCGAAGATGGTTGGTTGTGTATGCAAAACATTTCACGTCTTCCTTGGACGTAAAATAGTTATCATCATGCTAGCCACTGACACGATAAACTAATTCAAAAATGTACCATTGACTTGTCTGTAACTGTACAAACTTCAATAGCTGTGGAATTGTTCGTTGAATATGAGTCGGTCGTCTCACATGAGGGATATTATGTCAAGAAGGTAGACCGTTCAGACAGCACTATAATAACTTGAACAATTCAACATTAACACCCAACAACAGCTCGTAAAATCAGTGTTATCTAATTATCACCAGTCGTTGAACGCCACACCTTCCTCCGTAATAACTCTTGCCGGTTCGATGTAAAACAAGTCCAGCGTGTGTGTTTTATTAGCGTGTACCGGTGGAAAGCATTTCCCTTGCCTGCATTTATTTTTTCTCGTACCAGCAGCAGCGATTGATGTTCCACAGACATAAGACGTCATCGATTCCGACGAATTTGCAAACATTGCTGTCGGTCCATAAACACCAGCCTCCCCCTTTGACCATACAAGATTCAGCAGACGACTATGCCCTGCTACATCAGTTCCAAACGAATTGACCCGTGGCCAGATTTCCAGCTCCGCTGGCTGTCAGTCAGATGTAAACATAAAAGTGAAATTCCCCGTTCGGCGAGACGATAAACTAAACAGCTGCCGACCGACGGCGGAGCAGCGAACAAGAGAAGTGGGAGCAGGTTCCATTAATTTGGAATTGCAAAAATTCTCCAGCGGCAGCGTTTCGGTGGAGTTTTCGTCGAAAGAACAAACTGGAAATTCCCCGCTGAATATGTGAGTAGTTTGAAACTGGTCTAGTTGTTTGTTTCTCGACGGGAACTTACGATGACCTTTGCTCTTTCTGCCGCCAATTGTAGTTCGGAGAGCAACAACTCTCAGCTTGGGTAGTTAGCGGCACCACAGCGATCGCTTTCAGTTGCACATTTGATCAGAAAATAAGGTGAACTTGCGAATGGTGGGCTCTTTCATATTAGTGATGTTCAAATACAGTTTAGATGTGAATTCCACTGTATTGTACTGCCCATGGTCTCATATGACAAGAACGCAAATAAAAATTTATTTTGAGCATTTATTTTGTAAAAGTAAAGACGTTTATATAATTCCTAGAATCGTAGAATTTAGTATCGAATTATTTTAAGTGTATTGATTAAACGACAGGAGTAATTTACTGCCACGTCCACTTTGTGTAAATTCACCCTCTTCACACTAACAAAGCTGTGCTGCATGATTTAGTTCGCTTAAGATTATTGTAATCGACATCAATTAAATTCATTTAGTTTTTTTCATTGTTTCATAATTAGGTGCTGTTTAGGGTGAATGATTCTCTGCTGCTTCATCTTACAGTACCCTTCATACATAAATATCCACTGGAGGAAGAACTACACTACAGTCACTTTAGTTAGTTATAAAATAAAAATTATGGCTTTGCGTATACCGTTATCAATAAGTCTTCGAAAAAGGAATGATTCATATCCGCCTACGACATCGTTCTGCGATAAATTGGAATGCAAACAAGTGTAGGAGAAGCCGTCATTGAAGTGATCAATAACCCATTCATAGAACTAAATAACAGTTTATGAATGTCAGGGATTTACAGTTCGTCAAATACAAGCAAAGTAATATTCCGGTTCCTGTATCTTAAAGTTACTTTGTATGCATTTGCGAAGCGTCACTTTAACGATTCCATTTTGACCCACTGCTTTAGTATTGCGATAAAAATGTAGTGACAAACAACCGCAACTGCTTTAAACTCTCCTACTCCTTTACTATTACACGTGGTGCTGGAGCGGAGTGATGGCAATATCAATTGTCACGTTCCAAGAATTTCAATACCTACTGCTGCAGAAGCAACCAGTTTCGTCACGACAACAACTTAATGCTAAGATATACAGCCTCGGGTGTGCGTCAAAGATAATAGCATCCATAAAGCATCAATTTTGATTGTTCAACTGCTGTGGACTACCAACTGTAGAAACAATGCGTCACGTGTACAGTAAACTGGGATGAACTTAACATTTTTAAATGATTTTGTACCTCTTACGATCTTCGCTACATAATTTTAAAATCAGATCTGTTTATGAATATTTAAAAATGTTTCAAAATTTTATTAAAAATTGTTTTTATTGTTGTTAGTATAGTACACGTTCACATGTGGAAGTGTTGGCTTGACAAATGGATTGCGAGTGATTTGACTATGCATCCAAATAGGGAATCTCGAGCTCATTCAGTAGCCGCTAGGTTGCGAAGGCCGATGGAGGTCCTTCGTAGCTTAGTTGGTTAAAGCACCAGTCTAGCGTACTGAGGGTCGTGGATTCGAGTCCCATCGAAGGGAAAGAGGTTGCTTCCAATACATTTTTCAAATCAATATCTTCCACATAATGTACATATTCACATATGAGTTTTCACAACATTGTGAATTAATGTCCAAGTCGGGTGGTTTAATCCCCGGAATATAGGCAATTAACTTTGATTGCACTGTAACTTTAATTCTTCAAATGAAACAGACCATTAGCATAAAATACAAATATATAAGAACTACAAACTTTCTTTGATCTAGGAACACACTAGAGCCTCTTAAAGGCCGTCATGATAAATTATATTTTTTTAAATAATTAAAATAACATTAACATTAAAAAATAAATAAAATCGAAGTTGGAGAGCCGTGTCGGCCGATCAGAAGTAAAAAAACCCAGATTAATCCACCTAGCGGTGATGGAGCCTTTCTCGACCTTCGTAAAATGTGTTTGCTTGAAAGTAGATGAGCTAGTAGCTAGGAGTAAAAAAGAAAAACTTCTTTGTCCGATCTATGAAAATCGGATTATTTTAAGCAAAGATATTGTAGATCCAGTTGAAAACGCGAGATCTCGGTTCGATTTTCAACTCGATCTACAATATGCTAATAAGAATTTCTACATTTTTTCCTTTTCCAATCTTTTGATGTACATACCCCTGTTTTATGTTACCCAGTTATATATTTTAAGGATGTTTGGATGTTTGCTAAACTGAAGCTCTGACTACACAAAAAGAAAACGGAAATGTCATTCCCATCGAGCGAGCGGAGGGCAATATTTGTTATGATATAAATCTCATGACCGTGCTTCTGTCAATCTCCCGTATGAAGAGGGAAGTGTATCAGTGTGGAATCATCCGATAGTTCGTTTTCGGAGAGAAATTATAGCCTTTCTGTACAACTTTGTAGCACAAGAAAGGCAAAAAGTATTTTGGCCATAATTTCTAAGGTAATAGTCCAAGCTGGCCAATTTTCTATAGAAAATAATAGAATAGGATTCCGCGTCCTTCAATCGATTGAGAGTAAGTGCATTAAACATGATCTAGACTTTTTACGCGCTTTTTATAACACTAGCTTTATGTACCCGGCCTTGCTCGGAATTGCCAGTTTGGTTTTCAGTTTTTTCACAATCAAAAAAAGATAAAACCAATTGGTCAACAGAGTAATTGTGTTAACTTATTGATACTTCATCATTTGATTTAAAGAAGGCTTTTGGAAGCATTGACTGATCTTGAAAAAGAGATCGTTGGTTTGAATAGCCTTATTCCGGGCAAACGTCAATTGCTAAAGGAGGAAAAACATCCACCGATGCTTTATTCCGGGCAAAGCCCCATTTTTGAAGAAGGGATCACACTCACCATTGCCTTATTCCGGGCAAATGCCTATTTTTAAAGAAGCAATCACATCCACCATCCAGAAGGAAACAAATGAATCATTGCTTTTCACTTTTCACCATGATTCCGATGAAGGGTAACAATTACCATTGTTCTATACCCTGCATGCTTTCTATGAAAGGTTTTTCTTATGCTGTTCATAAATATCCCAAATGCCCTTCATGTCGAATGACCTTAGGTCAAATAGTGTTATGTTAATGGCCTGCTTCATTCAGGGATATGTCATTTTCAGGGAAATGTCATATTCTGGGATATGTGTATCGGTAAGAATCATTTTTGGGAAATATCATTTTCGTTGAAGTCATTTTCGGGGAAATGTTATTACCGGGAAAATGTCATTGTCGAAGATTTGCTATTTTTGAGGAATTCAGGAAATTTGTTTTCGGAGCATTGTACAATGTCAAAGAACCTCGGATGAACTAAATAAGAGGGATTTTATTTTATTTTATTTTTTAATCTTTGTTAAGGTGTTTTTTAATCTACAGACTAAGTTCAACACCGGAGAGGGATTTTAAATTTAGTCGTTTTCTAAACAATACCCAACCCCAATAACCTCCCGCATTCCAAAAGTGTTTCCCAGCCTCTCTATAATAGTTATGGGCAGAGATTACGTGTTTACAAATTTTGTGTGAATTGACCCATTCAGTAAAAAGGTATACTAAATAGTTCGTTTACTAAATATACCCTCTCTCTCATTCAGCTATGACACTCCCACCCAGTCTGACATAGTCTTCCTTAAACTGAGAATATGGGTTGCAAATGTGGTGGACATCGGTAAATGGGTTCAAAAGTTATGCTGAATTGACTCTCACACCCTCCCTCTTTTAAAATGTCCTACCCACATGCTGTAAAATTGTTTCCTTAGGACATACAATATTTGATACAAATTTGGTTCAAATCGGTCATTGGATTCAAGACTTACATTGAGTTGATCGATTGCTGAACAATACTTCTCCCCCCATACCCTCTCTCTTTAAAAGAGCATCCCTAACCACACTATCGTCGTCTCCTTAATATGAAGAATGTGTGTTCCAAATTTGGTTGAGAACGGCCAATGGGTTCAGAAGATACACTGAGTTGATCAATAGCTAAGGAATTCCCCCTTTCCCTTTTCTAAACAGCAATCTTAACTCCCCAATCTTAACTTAGGATCCCTAACCCCCATCGTCGTTTCCTTAAGATAAACAATGTGTGTTCCAAATTTGGTTGAAATCGGCCAAGGAGTTCAGAAGGTACACTGAGTTGATCGATACCTTAGCAATACCCCTCCCCCCATACCCTCCCTCTTATCCAAAAAGCATCCCTAACCCCCCTATCGTCGTCTCCTTAGGATAAAGAATATGTGTTCCAAATTTGGTTGAAATCGGCCAAGTGGTTCAGAAGGAACACTGAGTTAATTGATAACTAAGCAATACCCCTCCTCACCACACCCTTCCCCTTTTCCAAAGAGCATTCCTGACCCCCCATCATCGTCTCCCTAGGATAAAAAATGTGTGTTCCAAACTTGGTTGAAATCGGCCAAGGGGTTCAGTAGGTACAGTGAGCTGATTGATAACTAAGCAATACCCCTCCCCACCACACCCTCCCCCTATTCCAAAGAGCATCCCTGACCCCCCATCATCGTCTCCCTAAGATAAAGAATGTGTGTTCCAAATTTGGTTGAAATCGGCCTAAGGGTTCAGAAGGTACACTGTGTTGATCGATGACTTAGCAATTACCCTCCCACCATACCCTCCCCCTTTTTCAAACAGCATCCCTAACCCCCATCGTCGTCTGCTTAAGAAAAAGAATGTGTGTCCCAAATTTGGTTGAGATCGGCCAAGGGGTTCAGAAGGTACACTGAGTTGATTGATAACTAAGCAATACCTCTCCCCACCCCACCCTCCCACTTTTCCAAAGAGCATCCCTAACCCCCCTATCGTCGTCTCCTTAATATAAAGAATGTGTGTTCCAAATTTGGTTTAAATCGGCCAATTCGTTCTGAAGTTATGCTGGAACATACATACAAACATACATACAAACATACAAACATTGAGTTTTATATATATAGATAAAGCATTTTGGCCATAATTTTGTGCCCATAGTCCGATCTTCCAAATTTTCAATAGAAAACAATACGACAGGATCCCGCGTCGAATGGAATTTGTTGCAAGTAAATCGGTTGAGGATAAGTCCCAAAATGTGAGCTAAGCTTTTGCACTTTTGCGCGCGCACCGCACACACATGCATACACACACAGAGACATCATCTCAGTTCATCGAGTCGATTGGTATATAACACTATGGGTCTCCAGGCCTTCTGTAAAAGTTTGGTTTTGAGCGAACATATAGCCTTTTCGTATACTTTGTAGACAAAAGGCAAAAATGGTGTTTCGGCCTTAACTTCCGATCCCATATTTCGATCTGGCCAATGTTCAATAGGCCACATTGGGACAGGATTATGCGTCGAATCCAACTTGTTGCGAGCAAATAATCTGAAGATAAATGCCTAAAAATGAGTGACATTCTTTACGCGATTTTTTCGTAAAAGTTTGCATTTTAGCCATAACTGGCCAATTTTCAATAGGAAACAATGGGACAGGAATCTGCGTCGAATGCAACTTGTTGCGTGTAAATCGATCAAGGTTAGGTGTCCGAAAAATAGGTGACATTTTTCTTTGTGATTTTTCTATTTAAAAAAGGTAGTTTGGCCATAACTTCCGAGCCCATAGTCCGATCTTGCAAATTTTCAATAGGAAACAATGGGACTGCGTCGAATCCAACTTTTTGCGAGCAAATCGGTTGAGGATAAGTTCCCGAAAAATGAGTGACACTTTTTTACGCGATTTTACGTATAAATTTGTATTTTGGCCATAACTTCCGATCCCATAGTCCGACCTGGCCAATTTTCAATAGGAAACAATGAGAAAGGATTCTGCGTTGAATGCAGTTTGTTGCGAGCAAATCGGTTGAGGATAAGTGCCCGAAAATGAGTGACATTTTTTACGCGATTTTTACGTATAAATTTGTATTTTGGCCATAACTTCCGATCCCATAGTTCGACCTGGCCAATTTTCAATAGGAAACAATGGGAAAGGATTCTGCGTTGAATGCAGTTTGTTGCGAGCAAATCGGTTGAGGATAAGTGCTCGAAAAATGAGTGACATTTTTCACGCGGTTTTTACGTATAAATTTGTATTTTGGCCATTATTTCCGATCCCATAGTCCGACCTGGCCAATTTTCAATAGGAAACAATGGGAAAGGATTCTGCGTCGAATGCAATTTGTTGCGAGCAAATCGGTTGAGGATAAGTGCTCGAAAAATGAGTGACATTTTTTACGCGATTTTTACGTATAAATGTGTACTTCGACCATTACTCCCGATCCCTTCGCCCCGCCCTGTCAATCCTCAATAGGAAACAATGGGAAAGGATTCTGCGTCGAATGTAATTTGTTGCGAGCAAATCGGTTGAGAATAAGTGCCCGAAAATGAGTGACATTCTTTACGCGATTTTTACGTATAAATTTGTATTTTGGTCATAACTTCCGATCCCATAGTCCGACCTGGCAAATTTTCAATTGGAAATAATGGGAAAGGATTCTACGTCGAATGCAATTTGTTGCGAGCAAATCGGTTGAGGATAAGTGCCTGAAAAATGAGTGACATTTTTTACGCGATTTTTACGTATAAATTTGTATTTTGGCCATAACTTCCGATCCCATAGTCCGACCTGGCCAATTTCCAATAGGAAACAATGAGACAGGATTCTACGTCGAATGCAATTTGTTGCGAGCAAATCGGTTGAGGATAAGTGCCTGAAAAATGAGTGACATTTTTTACGCGATTTATACGTATAAATTTGTATTTTGGCCATAACTTACGATCTCATAGTCCGCCCTGGCCAATTTTCAATAGGAAACAATGAGGCAGGATTCTACGTCGAATGCAATTTGTTGCGAACAAATCGGTTAAGGATAAGTGCCCGAAAAATGAGTGACATTTTTACGCGGTTTTACGTATAAATTTGTATTTTGACCATAACTTCCGATCCCATAGTCCGACCTGGCCAATTTTCAATAGGAAACAATGGGAAAGGATTCTGCGTCGAATGCAATTTGTTGCAAGCAAATCGGTTGAGGATAAGTGCCCGAAAAATGAGTGACATTTTTTGCGTCGTTTTGTGCGCACACACACACACACATACACACACACACACACACACACACACACACAGACATCACCTCAATTCGTCGAACTGAGTCGATTGGTATATAACACTATGGGTCTCCGGGCCTTCTATAAAAAGTTTGTTTTTGGAGCGATCATATAGCCTTTACCGTATACTTAGTATACGAGAAAGGCAAAAATGTTTAAATAAAGAAGAATTTTACTACTTACTATTCTTTCATCTAGGCTGTTACAGGGCTATGAAATGGTGAGTGGTCTAACTGAGAGAATAATCAGAAAATTGCATAAAATTTCGAAAGGTGGAAATAGTGACATCAAGATCTACACTGATGATGATAAGGACGCATTCTACGCGCAGCTCGAACGTGAATATGACAGCTGCAGAAGCCAAGAATAGTTATTATTGCTTTACGGACCAGCGGAGTTGACGTAGACGAAATGAAAAATTGTTTAACTTCAAGCATAATCCTTTTTTTAACTAATTTTATTTGCTAATTATCTAATACATGCATTCATCTCTTAGACTAGGTGTTCCGTGTTTTCTTAACACTATCATCCTTATTTGCTATGTTATATTTTTAGTTATTATTAATACATTTCAATTGCCTCTGGCAGTTAGAATTTTTCCTCCGGTTGAATTGAACCATGTAGGAATTACTATATTTTCAACTTAAACTAATCTTAACCTATTTTATACTAAGGGTACAGGAGTTAATCGTTGCAATAGAAGATTGCAACGATTTTTGTCTAAAATTGAAATTATTTTGTTGGACATTTGTTGCAATGTCTCAATATTAGAAATTCTATGAAGTTCATTGGTACTATACCACGGAGGCAACTTCAGAATCATTTTCAAAACTTTATTTTGAATCCTCTGAAGTGCCTTCTTTATGGTATTGCAGCAACTAGTCCATATTGGCACAGCATACAACATGGCATGTCTAAAATGTGTTTGTAAATCAAAAGTTTGTTCTTAAGACAAAGTTTTGATTTTCTGTTTATAAGTGGATATAGACACTTAATATATTTGTTACATTTGGCTTGAAGGCCTTCAATGTGATTTTTAAAAGTTAATTTTTGATCTAGCAGAAGTCCTAAATATTTAGCTTCGCTAGACCAATTAATTGGAACCCCATTCATAGTGACAATATGTCTGCTAGAAGGTTTCAAATAAGAAGCTCTCGGCTTATGTGGGAAAATTATAAGCTGAGTTTTGGAAGCATTCGTGGAAATTTTCCATTTTTGCAAGTAAGTGGAGAAAATATCCAAACTTTTTTGCAATCTACTACAAATGACACGAAGGCTACGCCCTTTGGCTGAAAGACCTGTGTCATCTGCAAACAAAGATTTTTGACACCCTGGTGGTAAATCAGGTAAGTCGGAAGTAAAAATGTTATACACAATGGGCCCCAGTATGCTGCCTTGGGGAACACCAGCCCTTACAGGTAATCTATCAGATTTAGAATTCTGATAGTTTACCTGCAGTGAGCGATCTGATAAATAATTTTGGATTAGTTTAATAATGTACAAATGAAAATTAAAATTCATCAATTTTACAATCAAACCTTCATGCCACACACTGTCAAATGCTTTCTCTATATCAAGAAGAGCAACTCCAGTCGAATATCCTTCAGATTTGTTGAGCCGAATTAAGTTCGTAACTCTTAATAACTGATGAGTGGTTGAATGCCCATGGCGAAAACCAAATTGCTCATCAGCAAAAATAGAATTGTCATTAATATGAACCATCATTCTATTTAAAATAATCTTTTCAAACAGTTTGCTTATTGAAGAAAGCAAACTGATTGGGCGATAACTAGAAGCCTCAGCTGGATTTTTGTCCGGCTTCAAAATAGGAACAACTTTGGCGTTTTTCCATTTATCTGGGAAGTATGCCAATTGAAAACATTTGTTAAATAAATTAACCAAAAAGGATAAAGAGCTCTCAGGAAGTTTTTTGATAAGTATGTAGAAAATACCATCATCACCCGTGGCTTTCATATTTTTAAATTTTCTAGTAATAGATCTCACTTCATCCAAATTAGTTCCCAACGAAGGGTCAAAAACAGTCTCTTGATTGAGAATGTCTTCGAAGCTTCGTGTAACCTGATCCTCAATTGGACTAGTGAGACCTAGACTAAAATTATGGGCACTCTCGAACTGCTGAGCAAGTTTTTGAGCCTTTTCACCATTTGTTAATAAAATTTTATTTCCCTCTTTAAGCGCTGGAATTGGCTTCTGGGGTTTTTTTTAAGAATTTTCGTTAATTTCCAAAAGGATTTCGAACTGGGATCCAACTTCGAGACATTATTCTCAAAGTTGGTATTTCTCAGAATAGCGAAACGTTTTGCCTTTCTCGTATACTAAGTATACGGTAAAGGCTATATGATCGCTCCAAAAACAAACTTTTTATAGAAGGCCCGGAGACCCATAGTGTTATATACCAATCGACTCAGTTCGACGAATTGAGGTGATGTCTGTGTGTGTGTGTGTGTGTGTGTGTGTGTGTGTATGTGTGTGTGTGTGCGCACAAAACGACGCAAAAAATGTCACTCATTTTTCGGGCACTTATCCTCAACCGATTTGCTTGCAACAAATTGCATTCGACGCAGAATCCTTTCCCATTGTTTCCTATTGAAAATTGGCCAGGTCGGACTATGGGATCGGAAGTTATGGCCAAAATACAAATTTATACGTAAAAACCGCGTAAAAAATGTCACTCATTTTTCGGGCACTTATCCTCAACCGATTTGCTCGCAACAAATTACATTCAACGCAGAATCCTTTCCCATTGTTTCCTATTGAAAATTGGCCAGGTCGGACTATGGGATCGGAAATTATGGCCAAAATACAAATTTATACGTAAAAATCGCGTAAAAAATGTCACTCATTTTTCGGGCACTTATCCTCAACCGATTTGCTCGCAACAAGTTGCATTCGACGCAGAATCCTTTCCCATTGTTTCCTATTGAAAATTGGCCAGGTCGGACTATGGGATCGGAAGTTATGGCCAAAATACAAATTTATATGTAAAAATCGCGTAAAAAATGTCACTCATTTTTCGGGCACTTATCCTCAACCGATTTGCTGGTAACAAATTACATTCGACGCAGAATCCTTTCCCATTGTTTCCTATTGAGAATTGGCCAGGTCGGACTATGGGATCGGAAGTTATGCCCAAAATACAAATTTATACGTAAAAATCGCGTAAAAAATGTCACTCATTTTTCAAGCACTTACCCTCAACCGATTTGCTCGCAACAAGTTGTATTCAACGCAGAATCCTTTCCCATTGTTTCCTATTGAAAATTGGCCAGGTCGGACTATGGGATCGGAAGTTATGGCCAAAATACAAATATATACGTAAAAATCGCGTAAAAAATGTCACTCATTTTTCGGGCACTTATCCTCAACCGATTTGCTCGCAACAAATTACATTCGACGCAGAATCCTTTCACATTGATCCCCATGGAAAATTGGCCAGGTCGGACTATGGGACCGGAAGTTATGGCCAAAATACAAATTTATACGTAAAAATCGCGTAAAGAATGTCACTCATTTTTCGGGCACTTATTCTCAACCGATTTGCTCGCAACAAATTACATTCGACGCAGAATCCTTTCCCATTGTTTTCTATTGAGAATTGACCGGGTCGGACTATGGGATCGGAAGTTATGGCCAAAATACAAATTTATACGTAAAAATCGCGTAAAGAATGTCACTCATTTTTCGGGCACTTATTCTCAACCGATTTGCTCGCAACAAACTGCATTCAACGCAGAATCCTTTCCCATTGTTTCTTATTGAAAGTTGGCCAGGTCGGACTATGGGATCGGAAATAATGGCCAAAATACAAATTTATACGTAAAAACCGCGTGAAAAATGTCACTCATTTTTCGAGCACTTATCCTCAACCGATTTGCTCGCAACAAACTGCATTCAACGCAGAATCCTTTCCCATTGTTTCCTATTGAAAATTGGCCAGGTCGAACTATGGGATCGGAAGTTATGGCCAAAATACAAATTTATACGTAAAAATCGCGTAAAAAATGTCACTCATTTTTCGGGCACTTATCCTCAACCGATTTGCTCGCAACAAACTGCATTCAACGCAGAATCCTTTCCCATTGTTTCCTATTGAAAATTGGCCAGGTCGGACTATGGGATCGGAAGTTATGGCCAAAATACAAATTTATACGTAAAAATCGCGTAAAAAATGTCACTCATTTTTCGGGAACTTATCCTCAACCGATTTGCTCGCAACAAGTTGCATTCGACGCAGAATCCTTTCCCATTGTTTCCTATTGAAAATTGGCCAGGTCGGACTATGGGATCGGAAGTTATGGCCAAACTACCTTTTTTAAATAGAAAAATCATAAAGAAAAATGTCACCTATTTTTCGGACACCTAACCTTGATCGATTTACACGCAACAAGTTGCATTCGACGCAGATTCCTGTCCCATTGTTTCCTATTGAAAATTGGCCAGTTATGGCTAAAATGCAAACTTTTACGAAAAAATCGCGTAAAGAATGTCACTCATTTTTAGGCATTTATCTTCAGATTATTTGCTCGCAACAAGTTGGATTCGACGCATAATCCTGTCCCAATGTGGCCTATTGAACATTGGCCAGATCGAAATATGGGATCGGAAGTTAAGGCCGAAACACCATTTTTGCCTTTTGTCTACAAAGTATACGAAAAGGCTATATGTTCGCTACAAAACCAAACTTTTACAGAAGGCCTGGAGACCCATAGTGTTATATACCAATCGACTCGATGAACTGAGATGATGTCTCTGTGTGTGTATGCATGTGTGTGCGGTGCGCGCACCAAAAGTGCGAAAAGTTTAGCTCACTTTTTTGGGACTTATCCTCAACCGATTTACTTGCAACAAATTCCATTCGACGCGGGATCCTGTCGTATTGTTTTCTATTGAAAATTTGGAAGATCGGACTATGGGCACAAAAATTATGGCCAAAATGCTTTATCTATCTATCTATCTATATATATAAAACTCAATGTTTGTATGTTTGTATGTATGTTTGTATGTATGTTCCAGCATAACTTCTGAACGCATTGGCCGATTTCAACCAAATTTGGAACACACATTCTTTATCTTAAGGAGACGACGATAGGGGGGTAAGGGATGCTCTTTAGAAAAGTGGGAGGGTGAGGGGGAGGGGTATTGCTAAGGTATCGATCAACTCAGTGTATCTTCTGAACCCCTTGGCCGATTCCAACCAAATTTGGAACACACAATCTTTATCTTAAGGAGACGACGATGTGGGTTAGGGATGCTGTTTGGAAAAGGGGGAGGATATGGGGGGAGGGGTATTGCTAAGTCATCGATCAACACAGTGTACCTTCTGAACCCTTAGGCCGATTTCAACCAAATTTGGAACACACATTCTTTATCTTAGGGAGACGATGATGGGGGGTCAGGGATGCTCTTTGGAAGGGGGGGGGGGTGTGGTGGGGAGGGGTATTGCTTAGTTATCAATCAACTCACTGTACCTACTGAACCCCTTGGCCGATTTCAACCAAATTTGGAACACACATTTTTTATCTTAGGGAGACAATGATGGGGGTCAGGAATGCTCTTTGGAAAAGGGAAGGTGTGGTGAGGAGGGTATTGCTTAGTTATCAATTAACTCAGTGTTCCTTCTGAACCACTTGGCCGATTTCAACCAAATTTGGAACACATATTCTTTATCCTAAGGACGACGATAGGGGGGTTAGGGATGCTTTTTGGATAAGAGGGAGGGTATGGGGGGAGGGGTATTGCTAAGGTATCGATCAACTCAGTGTACCTTCTGAACTCCTTGGCCGATTTCAACCAAATTTGGAACACACATTGTTTATCTTAAGGAAACGACGATGGGGGTTAGGGATCCTAAGTTAAGATTGGGGAGTTAAGATTGCTGTTTAGAAAAGGGGGGGATATTGCTTAGCTATTGATCAGCTCAGTGTATCTTCTGAACCCATTGGCCGTTCTCAACCAAATTTGGAACACACATTCTTCATATTAAGGAGACGACGATAGTGTGGTTAGGGATGCTCTTTAAAGAGAGAGGGTATGGGGAGAAGTATTGTTCAGCAATCGATCAACTCAATGTAAGTCTTGAATCTAATGACCGATTTGAACCAAATTTGTATCAAATATTGTATGTCCTAAGGAAACAATTTTACTGGATGTGGGTAGGTCATTTTAAAAGAGGGAGGGTGAGAGAGGGTATTGTTTAGTTATCGGTCAAATCAGCATAACTTTTGAACCCATTTACCGATGTCCACCACATTTGCAACCCATATTCTCAGTTTAAGGAAGACTATGTCAGACTGGGTGGGAGTGTCATAGCTGAATGAGAGAGAGGGTATATTTAGTAAACGAACTATTTAGTATACCTTTTTACTGCATGGGTCAATTCACACAAAATTTGTAAACACGTAATCTCTGCCAGAGCATTAGTGATTAATCATAGATTTAATCATGATTAATGAATAATGGGCTATTTAATCATTATTCATTAATCATAATCATACAAAAAATATGATTCAATCATTAATCACTAATCGTTAATCATAGAATTTTACATTTAATCATTAATCACTAATCATATTCATAATTGTTTTGAGTCTATTCATTAATCATCAATTTTAATCATTGCATACATCGCTTTTATTATCATTTAATCATATAATTTTCATACTTTTCAATAACCTAATCTGGTAAAAATGTTACTTGATAATTGATCAATATGCAAATCATTCAATTTGATTATTCATAATAATTAATCATTAGTCATACCGATCTTTAATCATTAATCATACACATATTGTGTCAGCGTTTAATCACAATCGGTAATCGTTAATCATACTCCAAACGTTCTATTCATTAATCATAATCGTTAATCATTGTCAAAAATTAATTTAATCGTTAATCATAATCATTAATCATTGTCAAAAATGATTAAATCATTAATCATAATCTTTAATCATAGAGTTGAATGACTTAATCATAACAAATTTAATCATTCATTGGAAGCTTTATTCATTAACGCTCTGATCTCTGCCCATAACTATTATAGAGAGGCTGGGAAACACTTTTGGAATGCGGAGGTTATTGGAGTTGGGTATTGTTTAGAAAACGACTAAATTTAAAATCCCTCTCCGGTGTTGAACTTAGTCTGTAGATTAAGAAAACACCTTAACAAAGATTAAAAAAATAAAATAAAATAAAATCCCTCTTATTTAGTTCATTGGAGGTTTTTTGACATTGTACAATGCTCCGAAAACAAATTTCCCGAATTCCTCAAAAATAGCAAATCTTCGACAATAACATTTTCCCGGTAATAACATTTCCCAAAAAATGATTTCAACTAAAATGATATTTCCCAAAAATGATTCTTACCGATACACATATCCCAGAATATGACATTTCCCTGAAAATGACATATCCCTGAATGAAGCAGGCCATTAACATAACACTATTTGGCCTAAGGTCATTCGACATGAAGGGCATTTGGGATATTTATGAACAGCATAAGAAAAACCTTTCATAGAAAGCATGCTGGGTATAGAACAATGGTAATTGTTACCCTTCATCGGAATCATGGTGAAAAGTGAAAAGCAATGATTCATTTGTTTCCTTCTGGATGGTGGATGTGATTGCTTCTTTAAAAATAGGCATTTGCCCGGAATAAGGTAATGGTGAGTGTGATCCCTTCTTCAAAATGGGGCTTTGCCCGGAATAAAGCATCGGTGGATGTTTTTCCTTCTTTAGCAATTGACGTTTGCCCGGAATAAGGCTATTCAAACCAACGATCTCTTTTTCAAGATCAGTCAATGCTTCCAAAAGCCTTCTTTAAATCAAATGATGAAGTAGCAATAAGTTAACACAATTACTCTGTTGACCAATTGGTTTTATCTTTTTTTGATTGTGAAAAAACTGAAAACCAAACTGGCAATTCCGAGCAAGGCCGGGTACATAAAGCTAGTGTTATAAAAAAGCGCGTAAAAAAGTCTAGATCATGTTTAATGCACTTACTCTCAATCGATTGATGGACGCGGAATCCTATTCTATTATTTTCTATAGAAAATTGGCCAGCTTGGACTATTACCTTAGAAATTATGGCCAAAATACTTTTTGCCTTTCTTGTGCTACAAAGTTGTACAGAAAGGCTATAATTTCTCTCCGAAAACGAACTATCGGATGATTCCACACTGATACACTTCCCTCCCTCTTCATACGGGAGATTGACAGAAGGACGGTCATGAGATTTATATCATAACAAATATTGCCCTCCGCTCGCTTGATGGGAATGACATTTTCGTTTTCTTTTTGTATAGTCAGAGCTTCAGTTTAACAAACATCCAAACATCCTTAAAATATATAACTGGGTAACATAAAACAGGGGTATGTACATCAAAAAGATTGGAAAAGGAAAAAAAATGTAGAAATTCTTATTAGCATATTGTAGATCGAGTTGAAAATCGAACCGAGATCTCGCGTTTTCAACTGGATCTACAATATCTTTGCTTAAAATAATCCGATTTTCATAGATCGGACAAAGAAGTTTTTCTTTTTTACTCCTAGCTACTAGCTCATCTACTTTCAAGCAAACACATTTTACGAAGGTCGAGAAAGGCACCATCACCGCTAGGTGGAATTTTTTAATTTCATTTTGCAAATCTCGCCAAACAACTCTTAACGCGGGATCGCGAGTTCTTTGGTATTCCCTTCGCCTCACATTTTTATGACGGATCAATAGCTGAAGATTGTCGTTAATAGTAATGGGGTTCAATTTAATTTCACATTTAGGAATTGCAAAGCCGCTGACTTCGAAAATCTAATTTGTCAAAGATACGAGAGCATTATCAATATCACTTTTGGTATTGAGAGGAATATCAACATCAAAATTCCTATCGATATACGTTTTATATAAATCCCAATCAGCCCTATGATAATTGAAAGTAGAGCTGATTGGATTATAAATGGCTTCTTGTGAGATTTCAAATGTCACAGGAAGGTGATCAGAGTCAAAGTCAGCATGAGTTACCAATTGGCCACACAGCTGACTTGAATCCATTGTCGAAGGATTTCGAGTGGATGAAAAACAAGTTGGGCCATTGGGATATGAAATAGTATAATATCCCGCAGAACAATCTTCAAATAAAATGTTGCCGTTGGAATTGCTTTGAGCATTATTCCATGAACGGTGTTTGGCATTGAAGTCACCAATTACGAAGAATTTTGATTTGTTGCGAGTCAGAATTTGAAGATCAGCTTTCAACAAATTCTTTTGCTGCCCATTGCATTGAAAAGGCAAATAGGCTGCAATGAAGGAAAATTGACCAAAATTTGTTTCAACAGAAACTCCCAAGGTTTCAAAAACTTTGGTTTCAAACGAAGAAAATAATTTATGTTTGATACGTCTATTGATGACAATGGCGACCCCACCACAGGCGCTGTCAAAACGATCATTTCTGTAGATAAAATAATTTGGATCTCGTTTAATGGAGAGTCCTGGTTTTAAATAGGTTTCAGTTATAATGGGAATATGCACATTATGAACTGTTAGGAAGTTGAATAATTCATCTTCCTTACCCTTTAGAGAGCGGGCATTCCAATTTAGAACTTTCACACAATTATTTGGATCCATTGAAACGGAGTCCGATAACAATTTTTTGTGTGTACTTTATACCAACCTGAACAGCTTCAGGAATGGTATTTGCTTTGAACATTGCATCAATCATGTGATGCAATTGTTCAGTTAAAAAATAAAAATCGGAAGCAGTCATGCTACCTGAATCGGCAACATGACCATTATTTTCCGTTGGGACATGGGTATAAACCTCATTTTGAGAAGAGAAATTTGGTCTACCAGCAGCGATGTTTGCATACGTAGGTACATTGGAAAAATTGGAATTTACTGAAGTGCTTGCTACCCGTTGACGAGCGGCAAAATTTGTTTGTGAATTGTGGTGGGTATGAATTGCTCGACCGGTAACTGGTTTCGAAATTTGAGCGTTTGAAAAATTTCTACCCGTCGAATCTGGGATCCGATTGGAATTTCCGTCATCAATTTTGCACGGGAATTCAAAACTTTTTTGCGTGAAGGGCATTCCCAGAAATTGGATTTATGATTGCCCCCACAATTTGCACATTTAAATTTATTGGAATCTTCTCTCACATGACAGGCGTCCTAGCGTGAGAGGTTCCACCACAAATCATGCATTTAGCATCCATGTGACAATGTTTGGTTTCTTGACCTCACTTTTGGCACTTACGGCACTGGGTGGGGTTTTGGAAATTTCCCCTAGGTCTGCGGAAATGTTCCAATGTAACACAAACATGGGACATAATACAGGCCTATCCCAAACTTTTCATATTATTTAGTTCACTTTTGTTAAAATGAACTAAATAAAATTCTTGAGAAATGCCTCTCTGGGAAGTACCAGAGTGGGATTTCTTTTTCATCTTAATTACTTGGACTGGTGAAAATCCAAGTAATTGAGAAATTTCAATTTTAATCTCATCCAGTGATTTATCATCACTGGGGAGACCTTTCAAGACGACTTTGAACAATCGCTCAGTTTTGTCGTCGTATGTGAAGAATTTATGGCGCTTCTCAGTTAAATACTGAAGAAGACGTTTGCGATCGTCAAAGGATCCAGGCAAAACGCGGCAGTCACCCTTCCTAGCAATCTGAAAT
Source organism: Armigeres subalbatus (assembly GCF_024139115.2). Taxonomy (NCBI): domain Eukaryota; kingdom Metazoa; phylum Arthropoda; class Insecta; order Diptera; family Culicidae; genus Armigeres; species Armigeres subalbatus. The sequence continues at coordinate 333,881,006 of NC_085141.1, forward strand.
GTAACCTTGATCCCCTGAAGGTTACTCAAAAGCTCATTCCGGAAGCCAGAAAACTCGGCAACAGATACCACAATTGGCGGAATCCTTTGCTTTTTCGCATGAATCGAATCACATGGGCTAGAGGTATATTCGATTTGATCAATTTCATCATTAATCAAAGCGAACTGATTGCTCAGTTCGATTGGAGAAGAATTATTTCCGACATTAGAGTTTGAAGGAATATCTGAATTCTCCAGCTTCCTTCTATTTTTTCCGCGCTTTGGCAGGACGGTCTTGAAACCTTGTTTCTTAGAAGGAAGTGGAGAATTCAAAGACTCCCCCTTCCTCTTGTTTTTATTAATACTCATTGCTGAGCGTGGAGACGTGACCTTCTAAGAGGTTTTTTCCCAGAACGGTGTCCCTGCAGGATTACCACCGCTTGTCGGAATTTTACTTCCGCAAACGGGTCCAACGTAAAACGAGGGACGGGTCCTTGCAAAGATCGTAACGGGATCAGTGGGTACAAATAGCGCTAAGAAGCACCGTTGAAATTAAAATAGCTTCGGGTAGTATTAAAAACTTTCTTCCGCAACGAGAGAAAGAACCGCACAGCATGAAAGCACGATGCGGTCTGAATCCTTCCCTCTTTAGTTCCGATATTACATGATAATCATTTGAAAGCTAACAAATGTAAATCCCTAGCCAAGGTCAAGTTAATCGGAGGAAAACTAGGAGTTATTAGGATTTGCCTTAGATTGGAGAGTTCAAAATAGTAATGCCGATGCAGTTATAAAAAATCGAAAATAGCTTAGGGCCGTTTTCTTCACCCCGCTTAGTCGCTGAACCGCGTATGATTAAAAGAATCTGAATTTTATGTTTCAGTTCAGTTTCTTGTATACGAAGTATACGTAAAGGCTATATGTTCGCTCCAAAAACAAACTTTTTATAGGAGGCTCGGAGACCCATAGTGTTATATACCGATCGACTCAGCTCGACGAATCGAGGTGATTTCTGTGTGTGTGTGTATGTGTGTGTACGTGCGCAAAAAATCTAGCCCACTTTTCAGGCACTTACACTTGCTCGCAACAAGTTGCATTCGACGCAGAATCTTGTCCCATTATTTCCTATTGAAAATTGGCCGGATCGAACTATGGGCTCAGAAGTTATGGTCAAAATACTTTTTTTAGACAACAACGAGTGGAAAAGTCTACCTATTTTTCAGGTACTTACCCTTAACCGAAAATGCATTCGACGCAGAATCCTCTCCATTGGTTCTTATTGAAAATTGGCCGGGTCGGACTATGGGCTCAGAAGTTAAGGTCAAAATACTTTATTTTTCGACGAAGACGAGTGAAAAAATCTAGCTCACTTTTTTGGCACTTATCTTTTACCGATTGTTTCGCAAAAGTAGCGTTCGACAGGGAATCCCGTCCCATTGCTTTCTATTGAAAACTGGGCAGACGGGATCAGAAACTATGGTCAAAATACATTTTTAAGCAAAAAAGGCCTGGAAAGTCAGGACAACTTTTCAATCAGTTTTCATCAACCGATTTGCGCGCAACAAATTGTGTTCGGCGGGGAATCCTGTCCGATTGTTTCCCATTGAAAATTCGGTTGATCGGACTCTGGGCTCGAAAGTTTTAGCCAATATATTTTTTTACAAAAAAAAAACTTTTTTAAAAGAAGCCCAAGAACTAATTCTTTATTCGTAAAATGCATTTAAAAAATTCACTTAGTTTTGGGACACTTGGTCTTAACTTGTTTACTCACAACAAGTTGTATAGGACGGCGAATCCTGTTTCATGTTTTCATTAAGTTTCTGCCCATTGTTTTGTATTAAATTGATCATAAAAAAATTAGCCAGAATATTAGGTAAAGCCTGTCCACGTTAAATTTCGGACACTGTGACAATGTCCAATGGATTTGTTATCCTTTTATCACTTTGGATAATAATGAAAACACGCTGAATGAATCACATAAAGAGGAGAGATTGTGCTGTCATGTAAACTGATCTTCTCAGTGATTTGTGAAAATTTTAAAAAATCGCATTGGATGATGGGTGTCCGAAATTTAACGTGGACAGGCTTTATAAGGAACTAACTTACTTTTCTAGCACGTTCAAAAAGAGATCTGAGTAGAAAAAGCCGCGTAGTCGATAGCAGTTATTCTGCGGTTAGGTTTTTGTTTACATGAACATTAAAAAATGTACGTGAATTCGTAGCTATTGAAGTCAAATGTCATCGACAAATACAGATTAAAATTGTCTCAAGTCACGCTTTTTTGGAACAGAAATATTCCATAAAGAGAAGGGGGAGTAACTAATAATTAAAACCTTGAAATCCAAAAATCGCTAGCTCGGTAGATGGAATTTTAAAACTCTTTGTAGGACTAATTACACATATATCGGAGTAAGCTGCTCAATTGGTTTGTGAGTTAGGAGATGCCGAGTTCTGCTTTAATCAGGGAAATTCAAAGTATCAAGTCTTCCAGTTAGTTTCCAGCGTAACCCACTTCTATCTACTACAAGCTTTTCATACGCAATCGAGAATAAAATTTGAGCTAATTTTGTCCGTAGTTTGAATTATCGTTAAACAAAAAATGTCATTATTAATGAGCATTTGTGGTTTTGAGGGAAAGTTATCAGGTAATCCATTTTTTACTCTTTTACTATTATCCGATAATGATGAAGTACGTCCTAAGAATAATTTAAATAGGATGTAATTGAAAATCAAGTCGTTTTCGGCCGTTGCAGTCTTGTAAAGCAGCAAAAACAAGTTTAAACAACTTCAAGAGCCTCCTTATTATAGCTTCATCCTGATAAAGCTTGTAGTCGGACTAGGCTATCAAAATAGTTTTAGCTACATTCTCAATATTCCGAAAATACCGTGATTTTTTTTTTTTCAGATTTTGGAACGTGTGTAATTTGAATAGTTCACTATTTTTGGTTTTAATTCTTTCAAAAATGGACGCATTCAGGCTTTTGATTGATTAGGTATTTGTTTACAATTTAACTTCATAAAAAATATTTTGCAATTTCTGATCATAATACCTGGTTTACAGTTCGCATTTGAGTGATAAAACGGCCTACTTTTCCATACCAATGACATGGGTGCTTTAATGAACATTATGCAACTCAAATGGGTTGCATAATAGTAGTATTTATCGTAGTATTTATCCAACTCGGCAAGCCTCGTCGGATAAACGTACAACTCGTGCTGAAAAAATCATCTTTTTGCAACTAGTTGCACACGCTATTTTTTGCAATGACGAAAAATGGCCTTTAATATGATAAATCTGGACCAAAATAGTACTGTCTGATTTACGTTTTATGACAAATCTGGACAAAAAATCATGTTGCTGCAGAAAACAAACAGATTCCATGTTATCGTGACTAATTGAATGCTCGACAGACCATATAGCGATAGATAAATCTATCTTTGGGGAATTTTGATGTCATGTCCATTAAACTATTTCATTTATTACGCGACACAGAGAATACATAATTTGTACACTCACCCAAGCTAATTGAGCAAAATGTGGTCATGTAACTATTGTTCCAATGCTAGTTTTCCATTATAGCACCCAAATGAGTGCTATAATGAACTTTATGCAACCCATTTGTGTTGCATAATGATCATTAAAGCACCAATTCCATTGGTATGGAAAAGTAGGCCGTTTTATCACTCAAATGCGAACTGTAAACCAAATATTATGATCAGGAATTGCAAAATAGTAGTTTATGCAACTAGTTGCAAAAAGATGATTTTTTCAGCACGAGTTGTACGTTTATCCAACGAGGCTTGCCGAGTTGGATAAATACTACGAGTGCTGAAAAAATCGAGTTTTGCAACGAGTTGCACACGCTATTTTTTGCAATGACGAAAAATGGGCTTTAATGTGATAAATCTGTACCAAAATGGTGCAATTGTATTTAATTCACATGATCAATCTTGCCAAAATGTCATGCTGATGCAGAAAACAAACATATTCTATGTTATTCCATCTATTCCATGTCCAATTATTCCATTAATTACGTGACACAGAGAATACACTGTTTGAACACTCAACCAAGTTAATTGAGCTACATCTGGTCATATAACTATTGATCTTATGCTGGTTTTTCATTATAGCGCCCAAATGAGTGCTATAATGGATATTATGCAACCCATTTGTTGGGCTGCGAAATGGTGAGTTGACATCCGGGAAGGGGCGCCTAACATAGCTCTAATTGCGTACTTAGCTGGTAGTGCAGCCTGGGCACTGTTGTCCTTCTGACATCAGCTAGAGTGAGAGGGTGCGTCCTGTGGGGTCTGCCTAGGATGTGGTGGGGTTCGACAGTGGGCTCTGTTGAACTTCTATAAAAAGCTGCATGTGTCCCCAAGCAGGCCCTATCAAAGCGACCGTGTGCCGCTCAAAGCGCACTAGCCTAGTCCTGGTGTTGGGTGGGACTTTAAACAAATTTGACCCGACTGACCGAGCATCTGTTCACCAAGGCAGTGCGGCTCCAACAGCGTCTGTTTTGGCATCCAGCGGCTGAGTATGAAATGCTATTCCCCGGAAGCTATACCTTAGATGGCTGCCCCATCCCGGTGGATAGGGAACCTTGGGCCAACAACCTACTGTTCCCGAAACATCAATTTGTTCGAGAATCCGTCTCGGAGAAATGAGCGAAAACGGAGAGCTGTTCGCAGAATTTTGTGGTAATAACGACATGGTGATCGGGGGATCGCTCTTCCCTCATCGACCGGTTCACAAGGTCACGTGGGTCTCCCGTGACGGCTTTACAGAAAATCAAATCGACCACATCTGCATCAGCCGAAAATGGAAACGGAGCCTTCTTGATGTACGGAATAAACGTAGTGCCGATATCGCGTCTGATCATCATCGGCGAAATACGCCTGCGCATTGCGCGGATTCGTCGGCAGGAGGAAAGAGTTGGACGACGATTCAACACACGCCGACTGGAAGATGCCACGGTGAAACGGTCCTTCGTTGAAGAACTGGAGACGCGTGCTGCAGATATTCCGGAAGGTGGCAGCGTGGAAGACCAATGGACCGCTATCAAGAATGCCTTCATCGCCACCAGCGAGAACAATCTGGGCGAACTGCGCACCCAGAGAAAACAATGGATCACCGATGAGACCTGGAGGAAGATAGAGAAGCGAAGAGAAGCCAAAGCCGCGATAAGCGGGGCAAAGATGAATGCAACGATGCCTGTGAAAGACGCTGACCAGCTGAAACGCTGGTTCGAGCACTTCGAACAACTTTGTGCCAGTGCCAGCCAGGCCGTCACCACCTCGGCATGATCTGCTTAGGATCCGACGTATAATACGCGTCAATACCGAAGCTCCATCACTGCTAGAGATTCAAACAGCCATCCAAAGCATGAAATCGAATAAAGCCCCAGGGGTCGACCGCATATCAGCCGAGATGCTTAAGGCTGACCCCATGACATCCGCTCAACTACTGCATCGTTTATTTCGTAATATCTGGGACACCCCAATTTTCCGGTCGACTGGATGGTATCTTAGTGAAGGTGCCTAAAAAGGGTGAACCAACTGTATGCGATAACTGGCTATTCATTATGTTGCTGTGTACCGTTCTCAAAGTTCTATGCAAAGTTATCCTCGGATTCATGAGAAAATCGATGCGACTCTCCGGCGGCAGCAAGCCGGATTCCGTGCCGGAAGATCCTGTGTGGACCATATTGTCACGCTCCGCATAATTCTGGAGCAGGTCAACGAGTTCCAAGAGTCCCTTTACTTGGTATTCATTGACTACGAAAAAGCTTTTGACCGTCTCAATCACGAGAATATGTGGGGCGCCCTTAGACGCATGGGGGTTCCTGAGAAAAACATCGGCCTCATCGAGGCACAGTACGAGGCCTTTTCGTGTAGAATGCTACACAATGGGGTCTTGTCCGACCCTATCCGGGTCGTAGCTGGTGTGAGGCAAGGATGTATTCTATCACCGTTACTGTTCCTCATCGTAATCGATGAGATTCTGGTAGATGCGATTGGCCGTGAACCAAACCGCGGGCTGTTATGGCAGCCTATAACCATGGAGCACCTAAACGACTTCGAATTGGCTGATGACGTTGCACTCCTCGCGCAACGGCGCTCTGATATGCAGAGTAAGCTCAACGACCTTGCCGAGCGCTCCTCCTCGGCAGGTTTAGTCATCAACGTCAACAAAACCAAATCGTTGGATGTAAACACGGTGACCCTTCCAGTTTCACAGTAGCCGGGCAACCAGTGGAGAATGTTGAAAGCTTCCAATATCTTGGTAGCCAAATGGCGTCAGACGGCGGTACCAAGATCGACATAGGCGCACGGATCAAGAAAGCAAGGGCTGCCTTTGCGAGTTTAAGAAATATCTGGAAAAACAGGCAGATAAGTGAACGCACCAAAATACGAATTTTCAACTCTAACGTGAAATCTGTGCTGTTATACGCTAGCGAAACATGTTGTGTATCAGTGGGGAACACTCAACGGCTGCAGGTGTTCATTAACAGATGCCTGCGGTATATAATTCGGGCCTGGTGGCCTCACAACTGGATCTCAAACAACGAGCTCCATCGTCGTTGTCACCAGAGGCCGATAGCAACAGAAATTCGGGATCGGAAATGGGGCTGGGTCGGCCACACTCTACGTAGGGGCGGAAACGAAATCTGTAAACAAGCATTAGACTGGAACCCAGCGGGACATCGCAGCAGCGGCAGACCCAGAGGCTCATGGCGGCGAAGCCTCAATAAAGAAATAAAAGAAGTCGACCGAAATCTAACCTGGCAACAGGTTAAAGCGATAGCCGGGCAACGCTCAGGATAGATATCTTTCAAATCGGCCCTTTGCACCACCAGAGGTGTACAGGATCCTTAAGAAGATCCGTAATTTCATTTCCGCCACAAAGCATCATCCGATGGATACACAAAGCTTTATTTAAAAACCTTAGTCAATAGTTCCAAAATAGTTGAAAATAGTGACTTTTTGCGAGTAAAAGTGACTGTAGTGACTTGATGTCGAAAAACCCTGAATAATTCACCTAGCGGTGTTGGTGCCTTTCTCATGCAAAAAAAAATACTAGAAAAATATGAATAAGTGTGTTTTTGGCATAAAAAAATAGTATTTTGGCCATAACTTCAGACCACATAGTCCAATCTGGCTTTTCAAAAGCAAATAATGGCACAGGATTTCCCGTCGAATGGAACCTGTTGCGAGTTATTTGGACAATGCTAAGTTTCAAAAAATGTGTCTACAAAATTTTGTAAACATACACACATACATACATTTCATACACACAAACAGACATCAACTCAATTCGTCGAGCTGAGTCGATTGGAGTATATCACTATGGCTCTCCGAGCCTTCTATAAAAAGATTGTTTTTGGAGCGATCATATAGCCTCTACGTATACTTAGTATACGAGAAAGGCAAAAAGAGACTTTTTAGTGACTTGCCCGAAAAAAGTCACTAAAAAGTGACCAGCTACCAGGCCTGCGCTTAGTTTCATAGAGGCGTAACTGTATAGATCGAGTTCTCTTCGTCGATGTTTTTTTATTGTACCGAATTGCGCTAGTTTGTCGATGATTTAATGATTTGGTGTGATAAAGAATGATTGTATATTGCACCAGAATTGAAACTTGTATTGTATATTGCAACCAGAAAGCTTTTGAAACAATTGAGTTAACAAAATATAAAACCGATTAAGAGAAATCGATCAATACAGTTACGCCCCTATGAAACTAAGTGCGGGATGTATACACAAACGCGTAGAAATAGTCTCTCTTTTCCAGCACTCATCTTCAGACGATATGTTTGCAACAAGTTGCGTTCGATGGGGATTCTTACTATGAATTTAAATGAATGTAAATAAGAGGGTCTATCCACCTATCAGTGCCATTTTCTCTAGTACCGTTTGCACCTACACCACACCTGTTAGAATCTGTTGTAAATATTTTGGACTATGTTTGACGTCATACTTGAATCGCCCCTTATAAGGTTGCTTTTTAGTTGGGCCATGACACCAGCGGAGGCCCAACTAAAAAGTGACCCAAGTAATAAAATCCCAATCAGCGAATCACGACTGTAGTCCGTGAGAAAGAATTAGCTTGGAGCATGTGGAAGGACCTAGACTGTCGCGAAACATTCTGTGACCAGTCATACTCTGCTTGCAAAATTTCGAATGAAGGAGGATTATCTATAGGCCTGCCTAACCTTTTTAAGCCACGGGTTAATTTTCAGAACGACAATTTCAGAGGCGTCGCGTCCGCATGTGCAACCTGTGCACTGCACATGTTGTAATTTTATCCCCAACATTTAAACTCTAGATATATTTCTTGTCTTTCTAATCCAAGCATGTATTTGAATTATGTGCATTTGAAAGATGTTTCATGCAAATTTGACTATTAGATCGGAAAATATGCATGTTTTTTTTATAGGCGACATGTGATGTGAGGCAACCAAAATGCTGCGATGGGGACGCGTTATATTTTTCTCTACGATACCGAACGGACCCACCGACACCACATGTTGTATGAAGTGCCTCCGACCATCGTCCAATCCACTTTGGTATTGGATTTTATTGACCCAACCAGGTCCAAAAGTGCTGCTAAACCACCGACAGACCCACACCATAGTTAGAATTTTCTCAATCTGGTCTGACGTCCATTTCTTCCACCAACCAACCTATTTCAGAGTTAATCCGACAAGGTAATTCCGATTATCAATAAACACACTTCAAAGGATTTAAATAACCCCACTCGGTACAGAGGTGTATAAATAGCACTGTCAGATCCACTACAGAGTTTGGGGTTTTTCTTGATCAGATTTGAAAGTATATTGATAGACGCCCGAGTTGGATTTTTTTACGTAACTGAGCCTAGGAGTTTCTGCAAACCACCGACGATTTTTCTTGATCTGAATGGGTCCGATGGAGATTCCGGCTATTAACCTATCAGCTCCAAAAACACAGTTTTTCTTTATTCGACTATAAGTCCGACAACGGCTCTAAACATCGACCATCTCTCCCCATAGTGACTCCAAACCACCAAAAGGCCGATTCGAGAGTTCATTTTTTCTTGATTGAATAAATTCGAATAGGTTTGTATATGAAGGAGTCAGCACGCGAGTTCACTGGTAGATGCCACCAGTGTAAGAAGTCAGGCCATATGAAGAAGGACTACCCATAGAACAAATCGGATGCAAAGGCATTCTGTTGTTGAAAATCGATTAAAGGCAATTGCTTCCATGGGAAGATCAGAAGCGAAGGCAACAAGTGACGGATGCATTTTGTTTTCTGTGTACTATGGATGTATTGTAGTGACCACCTTGAGTCAATATTAAAATAAGTTTTTGATGCGTATAGTATGTTATTGCATCAAAAAGGCAAAGATATAATATTCGATAATTTATTGGACAACATACTGGTTCTCCGGAGGGTCAAATCCAATGCCCAAATATGCAATCTGGAAATATTTTGGTTTCTTTGCAAGATTTCACCGAGTAGAAACCAAAATCTGATCGTTCGAGAGTAATAATTTAATATATAGTAGGTAGCAGTAAAAGAAAATTATCTGAATTCATCACAAAATCTGAAGAATCCGTTCGAAATCGAAGTAGCTAAAGAAGGTGTATCGGCAAATCAGTCGAAGATATGACAGGATTGTCAAACAAGAATGTGGAATTCCGTATGAATGACGTAATATTATTTCCGGAGCTGAGGAAAAATTTGCTTTCGTTCAAGAAACTTTCTTAAGCTGGAATTGATATCCTGTTCACTGGCCGAGGCGGAATCGAGCGAGCAGAATCCAAGCGTAATGATTAAGTCATTGGTGTAGTTTACTTAAAAGGTTATTTGTATGTGAGTAGACTGAGAAGCTCAATAAAGTACAATTGAAGCTCGGTTTCAAGATATCTTTTCACGATTATTGTGTGTACACCCGAACCAACGAGAGATGATGTGACCTATGTAATTCTCTTCGTTGATGACCTGTTAAACATTAGAGAGAAAATCAAGACATTCGAAGATGTTAAACACAAGATATCAACATATTTTAAAATGCGACAGCAACAATGAGCGGATTTATGGAAGTACATTAAAAATGAACACTATTCATTGGGCTTATTTGAAAGTGATGAAAAGATAAATGAGACTGTTATGCGAGTGGGAGCAGTATACGAATATCAGTAGCATCAGCATCAATGTGCTAATAAGCATCGAAGCAGAGAACCGTCTAAGATTAGCAAAGATTATACGAAAATTTTATTTCATGGTAGATGTTAATGCAGAGATCATCAGTTCTTTGGTTAGCCAATGAAGTTTGTTATGAATATAGTACATCCTTATTATTATCTTTCTATATAATAAAAATGAAATGGTCTGTGTTCGTATCCGCATAACTCGAAAACGGCTGGATGGATTTACTTCATTTCTTCAGCAATTACGTTCGTTATAGTTTCCGACGGGTTTATATTATATTTCCTCATGTGAAAATCACAAGTAAAGTTGAGTAGATTGTAAAAATCTAAAGTAAAGATTCGTATGGGGTTTTCGCATAGGCAGTTCACAACGCGCATTTTCGCCTACTTTGCAGGACAACGTCTGCACGGTTGGACTAGTTATAAATACATTTTGATGAATCAATCCAATCTTGTTGAAGTTGTTTACTGTTCAATAGTTACATATATGTAGTTTAATATTCTGTTTACTTTCATATAGCATGAAGTTTTACAGAATGTTATGAAGAATAGACATATTAGACATGTGTGAAAACCGAGTGCGAACTAAAATATTTATCAGTCAATCCGAAGAGATGCAGCTATGCACGCAAAAAGAGTTAGAGTTAAGTTGAATATGATGAACACCTTCAGTGTCACCTAGATAACCATAGAATAAGAAAGCAAATAAAAAAGAGGAAATAGACATCGAAATCAGCAAACCACAACTCCCACATATCGAACAGAAAGGGGTCTTTTTCATCATTCCCTGTGTACCAATGCTGAAAAGAAGAAGCCTCACAAATATTGAATCAAGCAGACGAAAGGAAAACAACTCTCGGAGTCAGACAGGTGCAAACAGCCATGATCTTCCGATGCCGATGGATATTGTCAAAAATGAAGAGCGTATCAAAAGTCAAGAGGAAATGCAAAACTGAAACGATGATGACGATGAAAATGATGATGACAATGATTATGGGTTGCGAATTTTGATATTCTTGAGCATTTAAGCAGGCAGATGTTACCTTTCGTTATTCCTGGGACGGTCGTTTTCTCGGTCTCAGTCTGCAACCCCTTCACTGGTAGCACCTTGATTCTCTTTTCGCTGCGATTTATTATGATCGATAGCGCCACACTCAGCACACAACGAAGTATAACATAAAAACCGGACTTTGCAGCTTCCTTTTTCCGTTTATTTTATTTCCATCGAAAGCTCTTAGAGCAGAAATCTTGCTTGTGCTTCTGCTCTTGTGTATCACTTTTTAATGCCTTCAGTTGCGGCTATTATTATTCACTGCACACCAACAGCAGTTTCATACTAAGTATGTAGCTTTGCTCATTTCATTCACTGGAAGCTAGATTATAGCTGATATGACTTCTCAAGGGCTTCCCCACTTCTTTCCAATACCGATTTTATATAGAGAACTACCGCAGAGAAAAAGTAGAAAAATGTAAACACTCATGAGGATGATTGTTTGATAAAATAAATCTATTTTAGGAGTCTTAGCCGAAATATACAAAATTAAAAGATCTACAGTTTTTTGTTTACTCTTACTTTTGAAATTTAGAAAATTACTAATACTTATTGCTTTGTCCAAAATTTATTCGATTTCTTCATAACAAATATTTTGTTTTTAATGATTGGAATGGATTTATTTTAAGTTATTTATGTTTTAAAAGCAATGGTATGCAACTGCGCTTCTATACTTTTTCTAAACTATTGAGATGGCACCACCATACACTTCTCTCGGCCAATGGTTTACGATGATGGATTCTGTTACTCGGTTTCACAAGATGCAAAATCTTTAGCAAACCCACCCACGCACGTATCCACGCAAATGATTTCCAATCACATCACATCCTGTTTACCGTAATTTCCTTGTTGCTGAACAATGATGCCAATGAGATAACGATAATAGAGATCCAACAACACCCTATTATTGAATAAATTTATCTTCAAGCCAATCCGCGGAGAACGGGAAACGAAATAAAACACACGTCTGGCCCGAACGGAGTAGAACCACGAACACAACCGACCGAACAGCAGACTGACGAGACTATCGTCTTTTCCGTTGTTTTCTGCTGGGCTGGCATGCATCCCGCAACGCAAGACTGGCTGAAAACAGTTTTGTTTTTGAATGAAATACACACACACGTCTGCGAATAAACAGAACGAATGTTTGAATGCGATCGCGTGAGCAAGACAGAGATGGATGATTTAGCGATGGGTTGGTGTTGGGTTGGTGTGTGTAAACACAACTGACAGCTGATTTTGCGTCCCAGTGGGAAACATATTACAGTCGACTCTCCACATCTCGATATTGAAGGAACCATCGAGTTGGAGCCCACCATTTTTTTGACGTAGGACCAGGCATTGCAATATCATCTGAGCACAGGATATCATCTTTGCTTGTGCAAAGATATTATCCCTACACAGCAAAAAATGTTGTTGAATATTACATCGAAATCGCTGCAACCCGGTGAATCCGTCTGATGTTGAATATTACACTGCGCGACGTACTCAAGAGCTTGCTGTGTAATAAACAAAAGCGATGTAATTTTTTTCGATGTAATAATAAGACGATGTAATCGAAGCGATGTAAATGAATGTGATGTAAACCCGTCCGAAATGTATTATACTGATTTAATTATTTTGATAATAAAATTTTCATAGGGAGGAATATTCGGTTTTTTATTCTTTATTTATTGAATTTGCATCATATGGTTCAATTTTATGGTTCTCATTTTTATTTTATTTTGCGTACAATTTCTACAGAGAATTATGTTCGTTTATGTTTATGCTCACGATTCATGCCCATGATTATGTTTATGCCCACAAATTGGGTTATTTTTATACAGCTGAAGCGGCATAAATTCAACATAGCATTGTTCGCCTATTGGAGGCCTATATATAGTGAAGATTCGTTGTCCTGATCGAGCCATCCGTGTAATTGGTGAGGGAAATAGCAGCCGGGTGCAGCATGTCGTCTTGAATATAACCTTCCGATCTAGTGAAATGACATGGCGAAAGGTGCGGCTACGTAATCGAAACTACCCGACTGGTTTCAGATGAATCACCACCGGGGAAAGGACATCAACGAGCGGCACGGAACTCGGTGTTTCTAGACGACGTCATAGACTGAAAACAGATATTTGCAATGATAAGTATTATTTCTGGAATGATTCATTTAACATGTTATTCTACGAAAGAACATAAGACCCGATAAGACCATCACTGATGATTCATTAGAAAGGGAAGAAGTTCACGAGAAGAACCTCCGCAAATTACGAATTATAACTTTCTGGGATTCTGGGAAGCGAACCCTTTTGTGATTCCGAAGCGAATCCTTCTGCGATTCCTTCTGGGTTTTTGAAAGGAATTCCTTCTGGGTTTTAGACGCGAATCCTTCAGAGTTTCCGAAACTAATCCTTCTGAGATTCTGAAAGGATCCCTTCTGGGATAAAGAAACGAATTCGTCTGGGATTCAGGAGGGATCCTTTTGAGGTTTTGATGAAGGTTTTGATGGGACTTCGAAGGGAATTCATTTGGGATTCCTCCAGGCTTTTTTCTGGAAAAGCGAAAGGAATATTTTTGAAATTCCGAAGTGAATTTATCTTAGATTCGGCAGCGAAAGACACCGACGGAAATCGTTCGAGATCCCGATGAGCATCCTTTCGAAGTAAATCGTTTTAAGATTCCGAAGGGAATCCTTTAGGGATTCCGAATGGATTTTTTTTGGGATTCTGACTGGAATCTTTCTCGGACTCCGAAGGGAAATCTTTTCGGATTTTGGGGGTTCCAAAAGTAATTCTTTTAAGATTCTGAAGAAAGTCTATACGGGACTCCGAAAGGCATCCTTTTGAGATTCTAAAAGGGATTCATCTGGAATGTATCTTATTTCTTTTTCTTTTTTTCTTCCTAAACAATGGAGGGGGAACTGCTCAACAGACATCCTGGGTGTCGGGTTTTTCTTTAACACCACAACACTAAAACACCATTTATAACATTCAAAGTACGGTTGTAAATTTAATCTATTTTTTTTTTAAATTTCTTCATACTTTTTTTTTTGTTCACACTGTATACATCCGTTCACTTCCAATATCGTAGCAAAACTAAGCTGTCTTCTCCTTCTCTGTGATTTCAACCAGTCGTCTCTCGCTTCGCTCAAAATGCTCTCGTGGGGTTCAACACTCTAAGAAATTCTCGAACACTTTCAATAAGTATAATATTAATTACGTTTCTTTACGCGTATGTTACGCATTTATCTTTTCTTTTAATTAACAACTAGGAACAATCGAAGTTTCTATATTATTATACTAATCTCTACATCCTTCTCCTCCTCTACTCCTAACAACTAATTATTACTAACATACAAATAATATCAACATGGAATTTTTCATTATAGTATATCCTCGAGTAATACCGAGATATGGCTGGCAAAATTTGAAGCTCTGGAAAGAAAATAGTGTTAATATTCAACTAATCACGATAATTAATTGAAACGAAACTTACCCACCAATTTAAATGTGAAAGACGATCATTATTCAGAGTATATTATCTTAGTCATTCTGATATCTCTAATGTTTATTGAGCGATAACTAGATAAGTTGTGTGCAGACCATTACACTTACAATGAAATTAAACAATAACAAACAAAAACAGTCCTCCCCGAACGATTCGTGCATTCTAACTACGCCAATGAAGGCGTTCATATTCTACATGTTCTATCTCATAACGAAAGGCATCCACTGATCTTGGTCATGCAATCATGGATAAAGCTTACCAGCCTTCACAACATCAATTCTGCATTAAAATCAGAAAAACATTGAAAGTCTTCTCCACATCTTATCTTCTACATGTTCTATCTCTATACAAAAGGCAACCACTGATCTTAGTCATGCAATCATGGATAGAGCTTACCAGGCTCCAGAACATCAATCCTGCATTAAAATCAGAAAAACATTGAAAGTCTTCTCCACATCTCATATTCTACATGTTCTATCTCTATACGAAAGGCAACCACTGATCTTAGTCATGCAATCATGGATAGAGCTTACCAGCCTCCAGAACATCAATCCTGCATTAAAATCAGAAAAACATTGAAAGTCTTCTCCACATCTCATATTCTACATATTCTATCTCTATGCAGAAGGCAACCACTGATCTTATTCATGCAATCATGGATAGAGCTTACCAGGCTCCAGAACATCAATCCTGCATTAAAATCAGAAAAATATCAAAAGTCTTCTCCACATCTCATATTCTACATGTTCTATCTCTATACGAAAGGCAACCACTGATCTTGGTCATGCAATCATGGATAGAGCTTACCAGCCTCCAGAACATCAATCCTGCATTAAAATCAGAAAAACATTGAAAGTCTTCTCCACATCTCATATTCTACATGTTCTATCTCTATACGAAAGGCAACCACTGATCTTAGTCATGCAATCATGGATAGAGCTTACCAGCCTCCAGAACATCAATCCTGCATTAAAATCAGAAAAACATTGAAAGTCTTCTCCACATCTCATATTCTACATGTTCTATCTCTATACGAAAGGCAACCACTGGTCTTGGTCATGCAATCATGGATAAAGCTTACCAGCCTTCACAACATCAATTCTGCATTAAAATCAGAAAAAACATTGAAAGTCTTCTCCACATCTCATATTCTACATATTCTATCTCTACGCAAAGGCAACCACTGATCTTATTCATGCAATCATGGATAGAGCTTACCAGGCCCCAGAACATCAATCCTGCATTAAAATCAGAAAAATATCAAAAGTCCTCTCCGCATCTCATATTCTACATGTTCTATCTCTATACAAAAGGCAACCACTGATCTTGGTCATGCAATCATGGATAGAGCTTACCAGGCCCCAGAACATCAATCCTGCATTAAAATCAGAAAAATATCAAAAGTCTTCTCCACATCTCATATTCTACATGTTCTATCTCTATACGAAAGGCAACCACTGATCTTAGTCATGCAATCATGGATAGAGCTTACCAGGCTCCAGAACATCAATCCTGCATTAAAATCAGAAAAAACATTGAAAGTCTTCTCCACATCTCATATTCTACATATTCTATCTCTATGCAAAGGGCAACCACTGATCTTATTCATGCAATCATGGATAGAGCTTACCAGGCCCCAGAACATCAATCCTGCATTAAAATCAGAAAAATATCAAAAGTCTTCTCCACATCTCATATTCTACATGTTCTATCTCTATACGAAAGGCAACCACTGATCTTGGTCATGCAATCATGGATAGAGCTTACCAGCCTTCAGAACATCAATTCTGCATTAAAATCAGAAAAACATTGAACGTCTTCTCCACATCTCATATTCTACATATTCTATCTCTACGCAAAAGGCAACCACTGATCTTATTCATGCAATCATAGATAGAGCTTACCAGGCCCCAGAACATCAATCCTGCATTAAAATCAGAAAAATATCAAAAGTCTTCTCCACATCTCATATTCTACATGTTCTATCTCTATACGAAAGGCAACCACTGATCTTAGTCATGCAATCATGGATAGAGCTTACCAGGCCCCAGAACATCAACCCTGCATTAAAATCAGAAAAATATCAAAAGTCTTCTCCACATCTCATATTCTACATGTTCTATCTCTATACGAAAGGCAACCACTGATCTTAGTCATGCAATCATGGATAGAGCTTACCAGGCTCCAGAACATCAATCCTGCATTAAAATCAGAAAAACATTGAAAGTCTTCTCCACATCTCATATTCTACATGTTCTATCTCTATACAAAAGGCAACCACTGATCTTATTCATGCAATCATGGATAGAGCTTACCAGGCCCCAGAACATCAACCCTGCATTAAAATCAGAAAAATATCAAAAGTCTTCTCCACATCTCATATTCTACATGTTCTATCTCTATACGAAAGGCAACCACTGATCTTGGTCATGCAATCATGGATAGAGCTTACCAGCCTCCAGAACATCAATCCTGCATTAAAATCAGAAAAACATTGAAAGTCTTCTCCACATCTCATATTCTACATGTTCTATCTCTATACGAAAGGCAACCACTGATCTTGGTCATGCAATCATGGATAAAGCTTACCAGCCTTCAGAACATCAATTCTGCATTAAAATCAGAAAAAAACATTGAAAGTCTTCTCCACATCTCATATTCTACATATTCTATCTCTATGCAAAAGGCAACCACTGATCTTGGTCATGCAATCATGGATAGAGCTTACCAGCCTCCAGAACATCAATCCTGCATTAAAATCAGAAAAATATCAAAAGTCTTCTCCACATCTCATATTCTACATGTTCCATCTCTATACAAAAAAAACACTGATCTTGGTCATGCAATCATGGATAGAGCTTACCAGCCTCCAGAACATCAATCCTGCATTAAAATCAGAAAAACATTGAAAGTCTTCTCCACATCTCATATTCTACATATTCTATCTCTACGCAAAAGGCAACCACTGATCTTATTCATGCAATCATGGATAGAGCTTACCAGGCCCCAGAACATCAATCCTGCATTAAAATCAGAAAAATATCAAAAGTCCTCTCCGCATCTCATATTCTACATGTTCTATCTCTATACGAAAGGCAACCACTGATCTTGGTCATGCAATCATGGATAGAGCTTACCAGCCTCCAGAACATCAATCCTGCATTAAAATCAGAAAAACATTGAAAGTCTTCTCCACATCTCATATTCTACATGTTCACACGAAAGGCAACCACTGATCTTGGTCATGCAATCATGGATAGAGCTTACCAGCCTCCAGAACATCAATCCTGCATTAAAATCAGAAAAACATTGAAAGTCTTCTCCACATCTCATATTCTACATGTTCTATCTCTATACAAAAGGCAACCACTGATCTTGGTCATGCAATCATGGATAGAGCTTACCAGCCTCCAGAACATCAATCCTGCATTAAAATCAGAAAAACATTGAAAGTCTTCTCCACATCTCATATTCTACATATTCTATCTCTACGCAAAAGGCAACCACTGATCTTATTCATGCAATCATAGATAGAGCTTACCAGGCCCCAGAACATCAATCCTGCATTAAAATCAGAAAAATATCAAAAGTCCTCTCCGCATCTCATATTCTACATGTTCCATCTCTATACAAAAGGCAACCACTGATCTTTGTCATGCAATCATGGATAAAGCTTACCAGCCTTCAGATCATCAATTCTGCATTAAAATCAGAAAAACATTGAAAGTCCTCTCCACATCTCATATTCTACATGTTCACACGAAAGGCAACCACTGATCTTGGTCATGCAATCATGGATAAAGCTTACCAGGCTCTAGAAAAACAATCTTGCATTAAAATCAGAAAAACATTGAAAGTCTTCTCCACATCTCATATTCTACATATTCTATCTCTACGCAAAAGGCAACCACTGATCTTATTCATGCAATCATAGATAGAGCTTACCAGGCCCCAGAACATCAATCCTGCATTAAAATCAGAAAAATATCAAAAGTCCTCTCCGCATCTCATATTCTACATGTTCCATCTCTATACAAAAGGCAACCACTGATCTTGGTCATGCAATCATGGATAGAGCTTACCAGCCTTCAGATCATCAATTCTGCATAAAAATCAGAAAAACATTGAAAGTCCTCTCCACATCTCATATTCTACATGTTCACACGAAAGGCAACCACTGATCTTGGTCATGCAATCATGGATAAAGCTTACCAGCCTCCAGAACATCAATCTTGCATTAAAATCAGAAAAACATTGAAAGTCTTCTCCACATCTCATATTCTGCATATTCTATCTCTACGCAAAAGGCAACCACTGATCTTATTCATGCAATCATGGATAGAGCTTACCAGGCCCCAGAACATCAATCCTGCATTAAAATCAGAAAAATATCAAAAGTCCTCTCCGCATCTCATATTCTACATGTTCTATCTCTATACGAAAGGCAACCACTGATCTTGGTCATGCAATCATGGATAGAGCTTACCAGCCTCCAGAACATCAATCCTGCATTAAAATCAGAAAAACATTGAAAGTCTTCTCCACATCTCATATTCTACATGTTCACACGAAAGGCAACCACTGATCTTGGTCATGCAATCATGGATAAAGCTTACCAGCCTCCAGAACATCAATCTTGCATTAAAATCAGAAAAACATTGAAAGTCTTCTCCACATCTCATATTCTGCATATTCTATCTCTACGCAAAAGGCAACCACTGATCTTATTCATGCAATCATGGATAGAGCTTACCAGGCCCCAGAACATCAATCCTGCATTAAAATCAGAAAAATATCAAAAGTCCTCTCCGCATCTCATATTCTACATGTTCTATCTCTATACAAAAGGCAACCACTGATCTTGGTCATGCAATCATGGATAGAGCTTACCAGGCCCCAGAACATCAATCCTGCATTAAAATCAGAAAAATATCAAAAGTCTTCTCCGCATCTCATATTCTACAAGTTCCATCTCTATACAAAAGGCAACCACTGATCTTGGTCATGCAATCATGGATAAAGCTTACCAGTTTTCACAATATCAATTCTGCATTAAAATCAGAAAAACATTGAAAGTCTTCTCCACATCTTATCTTCTACATATTCTATCTCTACGCAAAAGGCAACCACTGATCGTATTCATGCAATCATGGATAGAGCTTATCAGGCCCTAGAACATTAATACTGCATTAAAATCAGAAAAATATCAAAAGTCTTCTCCACATCTCATATTCTACATGTTCTATCTTCATACAAAAGGCAACCACTGATCTTAGTCATGTAATCATGGATAGAGCTTTCCAGCCTCCAGAACTTTCTATATTTAATGCAGCCAAAGATATTTGTCATGCAATCATGAATAGAGCTTAGCAGACTTAGCTCCAGAATACCAACCCCCTCAAGGATTGGTTTTTTTTTTTCAACTGATCCAACCGAATCAAACATCCATAAGACATCAGTACTCACCAAATCGCTCAAGGATTGGATTTTTTCTCAATTGACCCAACCGGGTCAAACGTCAACAGGACATCAGTGACGCACCAAACCGCTCAAGGATTGGATTTTTTCTCAACTGATCCAACCGGATCAAACGTCCACTTGTATGCAGAAGGCATCAATGACGCACCAACCCGTTCGAGGATTGGATTTTTCTCCACTGACCCAACCGGATCAAACGTCAACAGGACATCAGTGACGCACCAAACCGCTCAAGGATTGGATTTTTTTCTCAACTGATCCAACCGGATCAAACGTCCACTTGTATGCAGAAGGCATCAATGACGCACCAACCCGATCGAGGATTGGATTTGCTCTCAACTGACCCAACCGGGTCAAACGTCAACAGGACATCAGTGACGCACCAAACCGCTCAAGGATTGGATTTTTTTTTCTCAACTGATCCAACCGGATCAAACGTTCACTTGCATCAATGACGCACCAACCCGTTCGAGGATTGGATTTTTCTCCACTGACCCAACCGGATCAAACGTCAACAGGACATCAGTGACGCACCGATCGAGGATTGGATTTTTTCTCCACTGACCCAACCGGATCAAACGTCCACTTGTATGCAGAAGGCATCAATGACGCACCAACCCGATCGAGGATTGGATTTGCTCTCAACTGATCCAACCGGATCAAACGTTCACTTAAATGCAGAAGGCATCAATGACGCACCAACCCGATCGAGGATTGGATTTTTTCTCAACTGACCCAACCGGGTCAAACGTCAACAGGACATCAGTGACGCACCAAACCGCTCAAGGATTGGATTTTTTCTCAACTGATCCAACCGGATCAAACGTCCACTTGTATGCAGAAGGCATCAATGACGCACCAACCCGATCGAGGATTGGATTTGCTCTCAACTGATCCAACCGGATCAAACGTTCACTGAATGCAGAAGGCATCAATGACGCACCAACCCGATCGAGGATTGGATTTTTTCTCAACTGACCCAACCGGATCAAACGTCAACAAGACATCAGTGACGCACCAAACCGCTCAAGGATTGGATTTGCTCGCAACTGATCCTACCGGATCAAACGTCCATTTGAATGCAGAAGGCATCGATGACGCACCAAACCGCTCAAGGATTGGATTTTTTCTTAACTGATCCCACCGGATCAAACGTGCAGAAGGCATCAATAATGTGCAATCAATAATGATATATTGTTTCAAAATTTTCCATATTTTATTTTGGTCATAGTTAATTTGCAATCATGACAATAAAATTCTTCGATAGCCCTGTGCTGTCAGAGTTAGAAAAAAATCTTCAACAGCCCTGTATTGTTTGTAGGCACATGATCTAGCCTCGGCGTCTTTAATATATTTCGGCACCAACTCAATGAAAATATAACCAGAATCCGGAAGACATAGAAAATAAAGCAACTTACTTGAATGAGGCAACAGCAGAACCACAAAGTACATTTTTCCGTGCGTCAGACAACCAAACCAAAAATAGCCACCGAGCGGAAACACATTCCATTGAACACATTCGCAATGATTTGGGAGCGTAAATATACCACCGACATGGCCATTGTCGGGTTTTTCTTTTAACACCACAACACTAAAACACCATTTATGACAATCAAAATACAGTTGTATATTTAATCAATTTTTTCCAAATTTTTTTATCCCTTTTTTTTGTTTACACTTTACACATCTGTTCACTTCCAATATCGTTACAAAACTGAGCTGTCTTCTCCTCCTCTGTGATTTCAACCAGTCATCTCTCGCTTCGCTCAAAATGCTCTCGTGGGGTTCAACACTCTAAGAAATTCTCGAACACTTTCAATAAGTATAATATTAATTACGTTTCTTTACGCGTATGTTACGCATTTATCTTTTCTTTTAATTAACAACTAGGAACAATCGAAGTTTCTATATTATTATACTAATCTCTACACTGGGTTGTCCAGGAAGTGCGGCGTTAGGGATCACCTCCAGCAGCAAACGAGGGAGGCAGGACTACATCCCCGACCCGCTAAACCGTTTCCATTGCCGCCAAGTCCATAGTCCCTTCGGTACAACCAGAAAGTAATGCTTCAAAGGGGGGCCAGTGCACAACGCACCCTCGAGGTTAGCTGCGTGTCCTCGCAGCATCGAACATCGTAACTCGCTTTTTTAGAAGAACACCATGGTATCGTGCCAGCGCGTTGCCGGCTTTCCAGGTGGCCTTACCACGCCCTATGTCCTCGGAAGGTGGGAAGGGTCGACTTCGCGCCTGCTTCCCTCTGCACGACTGGTATCAAGAATGATGATGCCGCATGCACCCCAAATTGACCTTTCTGCAATAGGGCCTATTCGCCAGCACACAGAGGGACTTGCCGACGCGGTGCCTACGCCTGCCCCCGCCTTGACGAGGACCCCTTTCCGTCCTCGGGCTCGAAACCCGCCCGGTTGACCAACGCCGCGAAAGCGACGATACCATGTTGTTCTTCGCGCGGCCACTTGTTCGATATAAGGATCGAGTTCGACCACAGAGCATGACCACCGGTATGACCCATGAAGCCGACTCCGATCCCTTGGACCACCTCTTATTTGCACCTGAACTAGCCATCATTGAGTCCACGCGCCACCTTCTGTGTAGCTTCGAGACGATTTGGGCGATAGCCGATAAAACGGCGTTCCAGCCTACTTCATCTTTACACAACCTCCGAACTAGGTTGTCCGGAGTAGTGTCCAGACCACATGTGGCAAGCATGTGGTCACGCATTGCACGAAAACGTGAGCACACGAACAACACGTGTTCCGCCGTTTCCTCTAAACCTGCGCACACCAAACACTCGGGCGAGGCCGAGCAAGCCAGCTGCGTTACCTGCACTGTGATTTTGCAGCACGCTTAATCGCCGGGCACATTGAACTCCCCATGGGGTGCTTGCTGTTCACAGCTTTGCTGGAACAAATCAAACAATTGGGAGGGTTCGTGCAGCATTGTGCCTTATGTCCCTCCAATCCGCAGCGTCGGCAGAGATTGCTTCTGTCAGGGCCTTTGCAGTCCCATTGCTTGTGCTCCGGTTCCAGGCACTTGAAGTAAACTTCGGGTTGCTCGTATATGCCCACAGGGCATACCGACCATCCCACCTTGACGCTCCCTAACTTGACTACCTTGGAGGCGTCCGCTGCAGATAGCCGAACCAATGCTACCTGCGTCCCTGCCGGACCTTTCCGTAGCCGAACGGCTGCGGTGGGCGTCTCCACTTCACACTGTCGCCGCAGTGCCGTGACGAGCTCTTCGACTTTGGTGATCTCGTCCAGGTCTTTAACCCTTAGATTCACCTCCGTCGTGAGTGCCCTCACCTTAACCGTCTCGCCTAGGTCTTCCTCCGGCAACTTCTTGTAGGCGGCGCCCTTTTGCGAGACGCCCCGCTTTAGCTCGAGGATCATCTCGCGCATCCGGGTACGTCTTATTCGACGTACGTCGGCGCCGAGTTCACCGAGCTTGACGTCACTCCTCATCGCCTTCAAGACGTTCGAGTACTTAGCCTCGTCCGCCGTGATGACTAGGGCATCGCCCCTGGAGCGATTGGCGCCTACCTCTAGACTTCCTTTCCAGGTCCTTCCTCCCCCGGTTTTGGAGGTACCTGACCGGGGTTCAGCTTCCCAGTCCCACTACCCTTGTTCGGGGTAGTAACCCTTCGCGTTTTGGAGCGGCCCCCAGGGAGCTCATCCCCTGGAGACTGTCTCCCCCGTTTTTGTGTCTGCTCCGTTGGAGTAGTCACCCCCGACGTACCCGCAAATACTTGAGCCTCAGTCTGGGTAGACTTTGGTACCACCGTCTTCGCTTGCACGCCTTCGGTCGATTCAACCTTGCCCGAGTCCGCGAATCCTTGGGTCTCAGTCTGGGTAGACCTCGACTCCACGGATTTCACGGGTTTACACTTGGCCGTCGTGACCGCCCTCTCCAGCTTGGCGTCCAGCATCGACTTTCGAAGTTTCTGCAAGCTCCTCTTGAGGTCCTTACTGATATTATGCTTCGATGACGCAAAGTCGATGATGGCGTCCAGCTGTTCCTTCGCCACCTCGAAGGCCGAAAGCCCATAGCGTTTGCGGTTCATCGCCTCCACAAGCCATGGGCCGTCAATAACCTCTACCGGCGTTTTTTCAGCCGAGATGAAGGTTAAGCGACCCACGCTGGCGCTGCGCACTGAGCTACCGACTATTGCCTCTGGCCTCCTAGGCGGATACCTGCACAACCCACCTCTTGCGAAGGGGTTGTCGCCTACACTACTGTGGAGAATACGATGATATGTTGTGCAGATGTAAAAACATATTTGTAACATTTACATATCATGTACAGTATGCTTCCATGAACACGTTCTTAAGAGCTACAAATATTGATTTTTTGACTAGTGAAAAATCGCAGTACGCTGTGATTTGCCGAGAGTACATAAAATCAGTTTTATGAACATTGTTATGACGTACCGACGCAAAAAAATGGTTGCAATACGAACAGCAACCAAACATATCAAGAATTAGCTCTTGGTCACTACATGGCGCAGTAGAAGTTCCCTGAATTGTGAGTATATTGAACGACATGAGAATCATTTGGAATTCAATGAAATGAAATTCAAACTGATGCATTTGTCGATTGGTTTACAAAAGAACATGGCAACGAATATTCAGAGCGAACTAGGACTCTGAAACTTAAAATTGCTGGAGCGAGAGGTCTCCGATCCAAACAAATTAACCTGAGGACTCTTTGCAATATATGATTGCTGGAGCGAGATGCATACGACTTAAAAAAACCAGAGTGAGAGGTCTCTGTGGAATAAATTCGGAGTGAGAGGTCTCCAGAATTGAGAAATAGCTTTGCGAAGGCTACAAAGTTTTTAAATTATCCTAAGAAAGAAACTGAGACAGAGAAAGATGTTGTAACACAAGAAATTTAATGAGAAAATATTGATAAGCAAG
The DNA here is from genome assembly GCF_024139115.2 of Armigeres subalbatus. Taxonomy (NCBI): domain Eukaryota; kingdom Metazoa; phylum Arthropoda; class Insecta; order Diptera; family Culicidae; genus Armigeres; species Armigeres subalbatus. The sequence goes on from NC_085141.1 coordinate 333,906,140, forward strand.
AGTACAAAACCACATTCATATGAACTTCGACAAACATAATTTGTGTGGTTTTTATAATGGATTAAATGATACGGAGGATTTCCAATCTTAAGATTAAAATAAATGATTAGATTTTGATGTCTTCTCACTTACGCAACAGATGCTTGACACGTCTGTTTTAAGTGAAAGAAACATGGTCTAATTGATTCAAATCTAAATTTAAAAAAAAAGTTAATTGGCAAAAAAAAAATTGGAATTGGATCGGATTCAGACTAGATAAGTATTGAATTTTGATTGGATTTAGCATGAATTGGACTTTGATTGGATTTGAATTGGATTTTTATTTGGATATGATAGAATTATCATTTGGATTTCAACTGGAATTGGATTAGATTTGGATTGGATTTGTGTTGGATTAGATTTAGATTGGATTCGGATTGGAGTTGGATTGTATTTAGATTGGATTTGGATTGGATTTAGTTTGGATTGGTATTGGATTTGGATTGGATTTGGATTGGATTTGAATTGGATTTGGATTGGATTTGGATTGGATTTGGATTGGATTTGGATTGGAATTGGATTTGGATTGGAATTGGATTTGGATTTAGAATTGGATTGGATTTGGATTGAATGTACATTGGACTTGGGTTGGATTTGAATAGGATTAGGATTGGATTTGGATTTGAATTTGATTCAGGTTGTATTCGGATTGGATTAGATTTGGATTGGATTTGTATTGAATTGGGATTGTATATAGATTGCATTTGAATTGAATTGGTTCAGATTTGAATTTGATTTGGATTGAATTTTATTAGAATTGAATTTTATTAGGATTGGATTTGGATTGGATTAGATTTGGACTGAAATTGGATTGGATTTAGAATGAATTTTGATTGGATTTGGTTTGGATTAGAATTAGATTTCGGTTGCATTTGAATTGGATTTGGTTCAAAATGGGATTGGATTTGAATTAGTATTTGATTGGATTGGATTAGATTAGATTAGGATTGAATTTAATCCGATTTGGATTGGATTTAGATTGAATTTCGATTTTAATTGGATTTTTGGGTAGAATCAGATTCTAATTGTATTTGGATTGGATTGGGAATGGATTACGATTAGATTTGGATTGTATGTGTGTTGGTTTTGCATTGCTTTTGGAATCGACTATTTTTGGGATTTGAATAAAATGTTAATCGATGATCATTAAATATCAACATTTATTAAGTGAAGCGGGTGCATTTAATTCTGGAAATACTCAAAAAGTTTTACACTTCAAGATAAATTGCTTTTGGTTACAGTTTGGGCACAAATGTAACTGAATTTTATTTTAGCAAAATATTTGAAGAGTACAGGAGGGAAAAGATGTGGAGAATACGATGATATGTTGTGCAGATGTAAAAACATATTTGAAACATTTACATATCATGTACAGTATGCTTCCATGAACACGTTCTTAAGAGCTACAAATATTGATGTTTAATTAGTGAAAAATCGCAGTACGCTGTGATTTGCCAAGAGAACATAAAATCAGTTTTATGAACATTGTTATGACGTACCGACGCAAAAAAATGGTTGCAATACGAACAGCAACCAAACATATCAAGAATTAGCTCTTGGTCACTACAACTACTACCACTAATTGAAGAATTGACTTGGTCTAATACGCAGTGGCCATGGGGAGAGATCGTCACGGCTCTGCTGCTGGAATGTATCTGGAAAAGACGAAGGGAATCCTCTCGGGATTCCGAAGGGAATCCTCTCGGGATTCCGAAGGGAATCCTCTCGGGATTCCGAAGGGAATCCTCTCGGGATTCCGAAGGGAATCCTCTCGGGATTCCGAAGGGAATCCTCTCGGGATTCCGAAGGGAATCCTCTCGGGATTCCGAAGGGAATCCTCTCGGGATTCCGAAGGGAATCCTCTCGGGATTCCGAAGGGAATCCTCTCGGGATTCCGAAGGGAATCCTCTCGGGATTCCGAAGGGAATCCTCTCGGGATTCCGAAGGGAATCCTCTCGGGATTCCGAAGGGAATCCTCTCGGGATTCCGAAGGGAATCTTCCAGGGTTTAGGAGGGAGAGAGAAAGGCAAAAACTAAAAACGCATCGCATGTATTTCAACTACGGTATGCACAAATGGGTTATATTATGTGCAGGTTGAGGATCAAAGGCCGGTTCTTCAACTTCAGCATAATCAACGTCCATAGCCGACACTCCTGAAGCACTGATGATGATAAGGACGCATTCTACGGGCAGCTGGAACGTGAGTACGACAGCTGCCCAAGCCACGACGTCAAAATCATCATAGGAGATTTAAACGCTCAGGTTGGCCAAGAGGAGGAGTTTAGACCAACTATTGGGAAGTTCAGCGCTCACCGGCTGACGAACGAAAACGGCCTACGACTAATTGATTTCGCCGCCTCCAAGAATATGGCCATTCGCAGCACCTACTTCCAACACAGCCTCGCGTATCGGTACCTGGAGATCACCACTGCAGACAGAATCACAAATCGATCACGTTCTGATTGATGGACGGCAATTCTCCGACATTATCGACGTCAGGACATATCGTGGCGCTAACATCGACTCTGACCACTATCCGGGATGGTTAAACGGTTCAACTGCGCCCAAAACTATCCGTTGCCGGAAGAGGGTGAGCTCGATGGGGCCCCTCTTGAGGACTGATGGAATACAGTTAAAGCAGCCATTAACGACGCAGCGGAGAACAACGTCAGGTATGTGGGACGAAGTCGACGGAACGATTGGTTCGACGAAGAGTGCAGACAAATTCTGGAACAAAATGACGCAGCGCGGGCGGTCGCGCTGCAGCAAGGAACCCGGCAGAAAGTGGAATATTATAGACGGAAGCAGAGACATCAGGCCCACCTTTTCAGAAGAAACGCCGCCTGGAAGAAGCGGAGTGCGAGGAGATGGAACTGCTGTGCCATTCTCAAGAAACACGCAATTTCTATCAAAAACTCCACGCATCCCGCAAAGGCTTCGTGCCGCGTACAGGGATAAGGATGGGAGCATCTTGACGGACGGAACGTGTGAGGATCAAAAGGTGGAAGAGCACTAAAAAGAACATTTAAATGGTGCCGAGAAAACATGCAGTGAAAGTCAAGGCAGCGGAGGAAATGAATACGTCAGTTCAGCGGACGATGGAACCAACCAGCCACCATCTTGAGGGAAGTTAAGGATGCGATCTAACAGCTAAAGACCAATATAGCAGCTGGTAAGGATGGTATCGGAGCTGAGCTCAAGCAACTGATAAGACCGGTAGTACTCTACGGACATGAAACTTGGAAGACTTGCAAGTACTCGGAGTATTCGAGAGACGGGTGCTTAGGACCATCTTTGGCGGCGTGCAAGAAGACGGTGTGTGGCGGCGAAGAATGAACCATGAGCTCGCCCAGCTCTACGGCGAACCCAGTATCCAGAAGGTAGCTAAAGCCGGAAAGGTACGATGGACATGACATGTCGCAATAATGCCGGACAGCAACTCTGCAAAGATGGTGTTCGCTTCCGATCCGACAGGTACGAGACGGCGTGGAGCACAGCGAGCAAGGTGGGCAAATAAGGTGCAAAACGACTTGGCGAGCGTGGGGCGCATTCGAGGATGGAGAGATGCGGCCTAGAACCGTGCATTGTGGCGTCAAATTGTTGATTCAGTGTTATCTGTCTAGATGTAAACTAAATAAATGAAATCATGGCAGGAAATCGTTCATACTTTGGACTCCGCAAAACGCTCCGTTCGAATAGAGTTCGTATCAAACTGACTATCTACAAAACGCTTATTCCACCGGTCCAAGTGGAAATTTTGAAAAAAATTCAATGGTTTTTATAGAATACTTTGGAGAATTTTCTGCCCAACACAAAAGAATTTCCTGGTGAAATCCATGATAGTTTAAGCTGTAGTTCAGAATATTACTTCAGGGAAAATCTTGCAAAAAAAACGGAAAAAATCCTAAAAAAAAATCAAACAAGTCGCACAAAGGTGCTATATTAATCGTTTACCACAAAATAATTAAATACAATAGAATAGTCTACGTTGACTTTTGGTATACCCCTCGTCCCCCTTCGTATAGACTAACGTGGATTATTTTGAAACCTCTCCCCCCTACAAGAGTTTACGTGTTTTATGGACAGCCCTTATTATAAAATTGGTCATTGACGATTCTTACCAGTTCATGACTTTCGAATTACTTTAAAGGGGCACGCAAAATGATGACTCAGGCTATGTAAATGACCTTCGAGTTCCCCTGGAAAACAGTAGAAGGGGATATATCAGATTTTATGCAAAAACAAGTCATAAGACGACCCTGTTTCATGGTTGTCCACAGGAAAAATATAAACTTGCCCAACGGAGAAGTTTGGTATAGATTCGGTAGTTATGGATTGTGTACACAATTAAATTATTTTGCCGACCTCAGCAAAATTTTCGCCGAGATTCCAACAGCTGAGATCTCGGTAATATTTTTTACCGAAATTCGGTAATTCTTTTACCGAAATTTCGTCTTAATTTTACCGAAATCGGCAAAGTTGACTTTTTACCGAGATCTTGGTAAAGTTTACCGAAATCTCGATAAAACATTTACCGAGATTCGTCGAAATTATTGCTGAGATCCCGGCTGTTGGATTCTCGGCAATCGTAAAGTTTCAAGAAGCAGTCGAAGTCATCCCCTTCTACAGGTTCACCTGGTGCAATCCATAGGTTTCGGAAGTGGTCAGAATCGCTAATGGTTCATTTTATATTCATACCTCCCTGAAAAAAAGCCGTCGAATAACTTGTTTACGCGCTAAAACTTAAACGTCTCCTCCTACAGGTGCCTCGGGGGCAATCCGTAAATCCCGGAAGCAAAAACGAGCCGTCGAATCACTGGTTCTGGCGCTAAAATTGAATTGTCTCCTTCTACAGGTTCCCCTGGGGCAATCGGTTGATCCCAGAAGCGGTCAAAATTGTCAATGGTCCATTTTATATTCATACCTCGCTTCCTGATCGAAAACCATAACAAAAGAGCAGTCGAATGACTAGCTTTGGTGCTAATACTGAAATGTCCCCTTCTACAGCTTTCCGGTGGCAATCCGTAGGTCCCGGAAGTGGTCAATGTCGTTAAATGTTCCATATTATATTCATTCTTCGCTGACTGATAGAAAATCATGAAAAACGAGCCGTCAAATGACTGGTTCTGGCGCTTCAACTGAATTGTCCCTTTACAGGTTCCTTTGGGGCAATCAGTTTGGTCCCAGAAGCAGTCAGAATCGTTAATGGTCTATTTCATATTCATACCTCGCTTCATGATAGAAAAAAACCATGAAACCATGAAAAAGAGCAGTCGAATGACTAGATTTGGTGCAAAACGGAAATGTCCCCTTCTACAGGTTCCCCGGAGGAAATCTGTCCGAAAGCAGTCAAAATCATCAATGGTCCATTTATATTCATACTTCCCAGTCTAATAGAAAATCATGAAAAACGAGACGTCAAATGACTGGTTCTGGAGCTAAAACTGCATTGTCACCTTCTAAAGGTTCCCTGGGGGCAATCCGTAGATCCCAGAAGCGTTCAGAGCCGTCAATGGTCAATTTCGTATAAATACCTCCTTTCTTGATAGAAAATTATGAAGAACGAGCCGTCGAATGACTAGCTTTGGTGCTAATACTGAAATGTCCCCTTCTACAGGTTCCCAGGGGCAATCCGTAGGACCCGGAAGTGGTCAATGTCGTCAATGGTCCATTTTATATTCATACCTCGCTGTCTGATAGAAAATCATGAAAAACAAGCCGTCAAATGACTGGTTCTGGCGCTTAAACTGAATTGTCCCCTTCTACAGATTCCTCTGGGGCAATCGGTTGGTCCCAGAAATGGTCAGTATCGTTATTTAATGGTCCATTTTATAATCATTCTTCGCTTCCTGATAGAAAAAAAAACATGAAACCATGAATTTGATTTGGTGCTAAAACTGAAATGTCCCCTTCTACAGGTTCCCCGGAGGCAATCTGTAGGTTCCGGAAGCGGTCAAAATCGTCAATGCTCCATTTTATATTCATACTTTACTTTGTGATAGAAAATCATGAAAAAAAACCATCGAATGACTAGTTGTGGCGCTGAAACTAAAAAGGTTCTACAGGTTCCCCGGGGGCGCCCCAGCGACACCAGAATCCGTCTTTTTGATTGGTTTTTCATTCTTGACGTATCAGAAGGCTTTTGGAATAAAATAATTATGCAAGACCGGTCTAAAAGCTTGATTCAAATTAATTTGTGGTCTGACTCTAGTTAAAACTATCGATCGGACCGATTCTGAATAATAAATTGGCATTAACTCATTTTATTCTGATGCCAAAATATGGTTCCAACCAGCAAAAGAGCCCTACTTTATTTGTGGTTTGCAGAAATCGCTCTCAATAGATATTGAACAACGATAACAGAGAGGAAACACCTTCTTCGAATCATAACCAATCATGCAAACTTCAAATGGAGTAATACACACGTCTATTGAGTGCACGCCGCGTTCAAGCAAAGTACCCAGCATCAAATGGAGTAATGCATACCCAGCAAGGAGAAAGAGCCTAACATGACCCGAACTTTAGGGTAACCTGTTACCTCATGAGCCTAAGAAAATGATTCACGTTAGGGTAAACCTCGACTAAAATTACGCTATATTGCAACATCGTGTTAGGCGTTTGCTGATACCAGACGTCTGCATTAGGGTAACATTAGTGTAACCTTACCCTAACGTGAGTCATTTTAGTGAGTCGACCCAATGAGAATAGATAGAAGGTGAGGAAGAAGATCAAATGCAAGTGTATTAGTGGATGATAGAAAATGTAAACAGCAAATGGTGACGTACATATTTGCACGGCTTCTTATGGGAGCTCATTTGAATGTAGTAGTGAAAGCTTTTACGCCGTACACGAAAGGCACGCACACTAAATATGGATTTCCATACCTTAGTATTTATTTTCATTGGAGTCGACCAAAATAGCGTATGTAGTAGTGAGGAGTGTAATATTTGTGTTCACTTATACCGCAGCAACGCTCCTCAATGACAGTTCAAGATAAACAATCCAAAAAAATGGATTCGTATCAGCTGTTCAGTCCGTTCAGTCGCTTCTGGAATTGTGTAAATAGACAAAAAAAAGTTTTCCTGCTACTAATATATAAGGTAAGAGAGCAATTTTTCGGGTTTATATTTTTTCCATTTAAATATGCTTTACGTCATTGCAGAATGAAAAACTTCGACGATCAACATTCCCAATAACAGCGACAACTCAAAAAGCTGAAACACTGTTGAATCGGGATACCATTCACGTCACTTTTTTCTCTTCTGACAACGACACCGATTCCGCCGAACCGAAGTACCAAAGAAGGAAGTAACTCTCCCTAGAGCGCCCTCTCGCAGTGAGCGACAGGATAAGTCCAACCGTGTCCAAATAGTTTCGTCTAATGAGACTTGAACCGCTCCTCATTCACGATACTGAAATACTTCCGCAAGTGTGCATCGTTCTGTCCGGATGGAACGACGTGTCCTGTTCCGGGAGGCAAATTGTTGTTGCCCGGTTGAGCGTGATTCAATACATTTGTCAGAGGACTTCGTCCCTTGTGTTTGCTACTGTTTAGGGACATCGTGTTCACGCTATCCGGGTCCGCCTTCCATTCTTTCTTTCGACTGTCGTATTCCTCGCTGAGTACTGCGAGTCCGAGCGGAGTCAGGTAATCTTTTGTTTCGAAACTTCGCTTCAGTAGACGAGCATGTTGCTGGTGGCCGATGTCGAATCGTAGATTTATACTGGTAAAAAAATACACAGAATGGGCCAATTATTCGATTAAAATGAGCATCAAGTGAAAAATCGTGCTACAATTTTCAAATATGTTCAGGTCGTTCAGGTATCAAACTAGTCAACTAGTCAACGAGCGTCAATCGGCGCACCAGCTATCAAACCACCAAAAATGCTTCCAGTGACTTTACACCACTGAAAGCAAAGCAGAAAACCCGTTCAGGAGTGTAGATAAACAATTCAAAAAGTAGATGTTGTTTCCAAACGAGATACAGAGATTGTACTATACTACAGAACGGAAAGGTAGGCGATTATTAGTACATAGTTTATTTCATTTTAAGGCTGGATATCAAATCTTGAATGTGTTGCAGAATGTGGCACAGTAAGCAAGGTAGGAGAGGCAATTGGCTGGTACTTCGGATAACGATGTTTTCATACAGGAACGAATCGTAGCGATCGTAGCCTTGCTAAAAAGATCATGGGTTGCATTTCTACCGTCAAGAAGTGGATGATGTAGCTGTATCCCATATTAAAGAATCCGTTCTCCCACCGAGGAAATCGTCCCGGAGCCTTATGCTGAACTACATATGATTTGAAAGGCGATTCACAATTACGACCTAGGATTAGTCCTGAACCAACGACACTTTACGACACGATCAAACTTAACCCTTCCAACTGGAACCTAGATATGTAATTATTAGAAATTTATTGCATTTTTGGCGGATATTGCATCTTGATTGTATTACTGGTTGTATGTTTCAGATGGCTAATACTGATGACGAGATGGTTGGAGCCGTATGGAATCACATTGTTTTATTTGAAGGTTTATCTGAGGAAAGACTTACAACTTGCTTACAACGCTTGTGTAGAGTAGTGCGCGCTGGCGAAGCTGCATCACCTTTGCTATCTATTTTGGAACCATGAGACGGAACAAGTGGCTTGTTGTAGATGACATCAATATATACAAAAACTATTATTATTAACAGACAGGTTATAATCTAAATATGGTAAGTGAATTTAATGCAAGTTTGAAGATAAGTCGTAGGATTTACCTCACAATCGTTCTCAGCTGGTTCTCAGCTATTCAAATTATTACGTTAAATGAGTTGAAATATGATATTGATTAGACCATCGAGTTTGGGAGGTTAGATCTTAAAATTAGTAATCGGCTAGAAATCATTTTAAGATTAAAATGCTGTTTTAGTTATTAGGGTTATAATGAAAACTCTTGTTTTCATGTTTTTATTTTTCTGAATAATACGACGTGATCCACCTGAAATAAATGACCCCCAAATCGATCAGACAGCTAATTATCATTTTTTTAACTACATGAAGTTACAAAGCAATTCAAGAGAAGGATTTTGATGATTTTGGTCTATCTGGTCGCATTCCGTAATAATGGAGCTTAGAAGGATGTACTTTAGGTTGACTTATTATTTTTGAACGCTGTTTCACGTTTATTTAAAATTCATCACCCAGGTTTGCGTTCAAATGTTCTTCCGGACTAGTTTATGCTTCAAAATCAAATGGGGAAATGATATCATTCTGAGCATAGAATTGTTAGGTATACTTTGTAGATTGGACACTAGCGATACTTTTGAGACCTCTATCTAAATTATTATCAGATATTAAAGTGGGTGTGATGATGGCAATTTAGGTTAAAAAATACCAAAATATGAGTTTTACTATCCCTGTCCATGGTATATTTTACTCTGTACCAAAGAAAAAATAAAATGGTATTATTCTTCCTGAAATACCCTGGAAGAAGTATTCACATGACTAGATTTCAATGCTGGTTTACGACTTGTCGAACTTCATAACATTATGTAATGCTCCATAGCGTATTCATTAAATAGTATTGTGATGGTATTCCATACATCTGCGTCGCAACGAACCTTGGAATACTGATGCCCTAAGTAGAGATCGTTAAGGAATGCTGGTTCAGGAGTTCTATCACACGTTCCACCAGAAATTTCTCCAAGAGTTCTACCAGGAATTGCTTCAGAAGTTCCACCACACGTTACACCACAAATTGTTCCAGGAGTTCCACCAGGAATTGTTTCAGGAGTTGTAGCAGAAATTGCTCTAGGAGTTCAATCACACGTTCCACCAGAAATTGCTCCAGGAGTTCCTCCAAGAACTGCTTCAGGAGATTCAACAGAAATTGCTCCAGGAGATCCATCACACGATCCACCAGAAATTGCTCGAAGAGTTCCAACATGAATTGCACCAAGAACTCCGCCAAGAATTGCTTCAGGAGATCCAACAGAAACTGCTCTAGGAGCTCCATCTCAAGTTCCACAAGAAATTTCTCCAGGAGTTCCTTCACACGTTCTCCAAAATTTCCACCAGGAACTGCAACAATAATTCCTCCAGGAGTTCTACCAAAAATTCCTCTAGGAGTTCCGCAAAGAAATGTTTCAGGAGTTCTAACAGACATGGCTCCAGAAGTTGCAACATAAATTGTTTTAGGAGTTCCACCAGGAATAGCTTCAGAAGTTGTAACAGAAATTGCTCTTGGAATTTCATCACACGTTTCACTAGAAATTGCTCCAAGAGTTCCACCAGGAATTGCACCAAGAATTCCTCCAGCAGTTCCGCGAAGAATTGCTTCAGGAATTCCATCAGGAATTGCTTGAGGAGTTCCAACAGAAATTGCTCCACGAGTTCTATCACAAGTTTCATCAGAAACTGCTCCAGGAGTTCCACCTGGAATTGCTTCAATTAGAAAGTTACAAAGAGCACCTCAAAACAACATTTGGTCATGCGCGTACGGATGCATATTCATACTATCTGTGCCCTGGCGGAACTCAGTAATGCACAGATAGTCGCAACAAGCACCCCAAAACAACATTTGGCTATGCGCGTGGTAGATCTCAGTAATGCACAGATAGTCGCAACAAGCACCTCAAAACAACATTTGGCTATGGCCGTACGGATGCATATTCATACTATCTGTGCCCTGGCGGAACTCAGTAATGCACAGATAGTCGCAACAAGCACCTCAAAACAACATTTGGCTATGCGCGTGGTAGATCTCAGTAATGCACAGATAGTCGCAATAAGCACCTCAAAACAACATTTGGCTATGGCCGTACGGATGCATATTCATACTATCTGTGCCCTGGCGGAACTCAGTAATGCACAGATAGTTACAACAAGCACCCCAAAACAACATTTGGCTATGCGCGCATTTGGTCATCGTTATGAAAAGTTGTTCAAATTTTACGAGGCCATTGAAAAATCTTTAGGATACCATATCATACAAACCGTCCTGCAGAGTAAATAAGGTTGTCAATCCAAAAAATAACTCATCACATAACGATCATTTGTCTAGAGGATCTATATTAAAAATACGCTATAACAAAACTCGATAAAACAGGGGGTCAAGTCTCCTCACCTTCCCCTAATGCACAGATAGTTACAACAAGCACCTCAAAACAATTTTTGGCTATGCGCTTACGGATGCATATTCAAATTACCTGCAGTGGGTTTCAGTAATGCACAGATAGTTACTGGGATATTGCACAATCTTGGATATGATTTTCGAGGGAGTACATAGTTCATTCTGAGAAACAGATTTTCTGAAGAATGTTCTTCTTCTTCTTTTTCATTGGCATTACATCCCCCACTGGGACAGAGCCGCCTCGCAGCTTAGTGTTCATTAAGCACTTCCACAGTTATTAACTGCGAGGTTTCTAAGCCAAGTTACCATTTCGCATTCGTATATCATGTGGCTAGCAAGATGATATTTTATGCCCAGGGAAGTCGGGACACTTTCCAGTCCGAAAAATGCCTAGACCGGCACCGGGAATCGAACCCAGCCACCCTCAGCATGGTCTTGCTTTGTAGCCGCGCGTCTTACCGCACGGCTAAGGAGGGCCCTTCTGAAGAATGTTAAAGAACCGAATTAACTATCAGTGCAGTATTAATCTGTGTTTTAAAGTTTATATTATTGATATTAGCGGAAAAAAACTTTTTGAAATACTCACCTGTGGATGGTCGTAGAACGAGAAGACTAGTCAATAGCAACAACAAATTCGCGATTAGCTACTCAGAGCCGGGCTTTAGACCGGATCTAGATGTGTTCCGCCTTCTTCTGTTTTCTAGCCAGCATGGTGCTCTTATAAGTTTTTAATGCAATACTAATGTACGCATTTTTCGACCAACCAGGGGAATTTTCGAGAAATTCTGCAGATTGATTCTGCAATTTGATATTATGTACGAAACAACACTTTTTTGACTATCATGCGGCTAACTGAAAAACCAGCAAGATGAATCAATGGCGTCGACGAATCCGCCGTTGTTTGGTTTTTCTTAAGTTTTCGTATCTTTAACTTGAGCCGGAATCTTGGCCGGAATACACATTTTTGATAACATCTCATGGAAAACTCATTTCATTCATTTATTAAGCATGCATCTTTACAGATAACACTAAATCAATAATTAGACGCACAACCGCAATACACAGTTTGAGGCAACTTTACTCCATCATCAGTTGCGCCCCACGCTCTCCAAGTCGTTCTGTACGGAAGCCATGCCTTCATGCAACACTATTGTACACATTTTTAGGTAGCTTCACAATTGCTATCCTGCAATCTCTAGTTCACGGATTCTGCTTCTTTGTATCTTCAAAGAACTGAGGATTCACGGTATTAAATTTTGATTTCATTTTGGAACCAATTTTATCCTGCATTAAGGACACTCACTCCAGTTGAGCACATCATATTTCGATCTCCCGGTTCTAGTAAAAATGCACTGGTTAGACAGAAAATATCCATATTTTTCTGCTTCCGTTAACTGAGCTGTCGAAGATCCGACACATTTTATATGGGAATTCAGCAGAAGCTGCAATTTTTTCCCCTACCTAAGTAGGTACTTGAAACACTTTTTCGCTATTGAAACACAATATTATTACCGACGAAAACCTCTTTTATCTTCTGCTATCCAGCAACCTTTTAGGTTTTTCACATTTATTGACTTGTGAAGTGTATAAATCACCGGTCGATGCAATCAAAATTTACTTTTGGTTCGGGGAATAATTTCACATCCGATTAAAAACTTCATAACAAAAACCGATTCGCGGAATTTAACGAGACGATTATATTTAACACGCGCACCATTTAAATCAATAATTGGCACTGCACTTACCGACGCAAAAAGAATCCAAATTACAATTAACGTTGACGACATTTTTTTCCTCGCACTCACATATTTTGCATAAGAGAACGAAATTTCAACCAGACACCGATTTCGCCGACGACATGTTCTCGCAAAGACTGACGTTTGGCGCATCGGTGGAAAAATAATAACAAGATCAACACAGTTCAAACGCTTCAATCAAACGTTTTTTTTATTTTTTTTATTTTCAGTCACTCACTAGTCCCTAACGAATGCCTCACGACTCACATTTTGTTTGCTGGGTACGTAGACGTGTGCATGAGTACATTTGATGCTGGGTACCTTGCGTGAACGCGGCGTGCACGCAGCTTAAAAAACGCTACGTGGGCATCGGCCCTAAATGGGATGGTACTAACTCGTCTTATGACAATTGAAGACATTCCATTTCAATCTATTCAGAATCCCTTAACGAATCTGTTTCAACACTTAACAAGTTCCGTTCGGAATCCCAACAATATTCCGTTCAGATGCCAAAAGGATTTTCTTTGGTTTAGGTTTTAGTAGGGATTATGAGGAAATGCCTAACCGCTACAATTATTTTGTCGACTATTTTTGTTTTCAAATCACTCACCTTACAATAAAGAAGTGCTTGCCGATTGAGTACCAGCATTATCAAAGAGCTTCTTCTGAAATGCAAATAAAACGAAAATTAATTCCTATACGTTATTTTGGTTTTGTTTTGGCTCACCTGTAAATTGGCACAGCGATTATGTGAAGAACGTTGAAGCTTTGCGGAGGACATCCAACTATGCGAGAAAGTTAGTGGTTGTTGATCCTTAAAAATAGATCCGATTCCTTTACCTCGCAAATGTCTTGAGAAAGCGATGCTCTTCCTCCGTAGATCCGGTTTCCGTTGTAGTCATAGGGCTAGACGTTTTAAATTGTACCCGCAAAAACGTCGTTTTCCGGATAGGAATTAGTAGTTCATATATCGTGCAAGCTTTCTCCTTCCTCCACACAGCTGAGTAACAAATGGCGCTTACTACGCATGTTGTCGTATAGAACTCAGGATTGCGTTCCGGAAAAAATTTATCATTGATGATTTGATAGGCTTTCAATCAGACTTTGCTTCGATTGCACCTGATTGCACGATCTGCCTCCGATGAAGATGTCGAATATCGCTCGACACAAAACTGAAAAAGAATACAGGCATTTGAATAATACGATTAAACATAATTCTAGACATAATTATAAGATATCTTTCGGGAATTAATAATGAACCAAAGGAAAATAATCGTAATGGCCTTGTGAATAAAATACTTCATCCAACAAAAAGTACATTAAACTTACCTTTAACGAAGCGATTTGGTCCATTATTATTCTGCAATAAAGATGAATATTAATGACACGCTATAATTAGTTTTAATTTTGTTTTATTATTATGCTAAACTTCAGATGAAAGTCAATAATTAATGCCAATAATGCCAGAGCTAATTTTTACTTGCGAATTAAATATGGCGGCGTAGTGATCTGGAGTTCGGCGACGTCAAACGCTCGGCAGTGTTGCGGGATTGAAAAATGCATTATTATCGAATGCAATAAAACATACAATCTGTGTAATTTTACACAAATAAATTAGAATCATTTGGTTGCATTAGATTCTATGTAAAATTTACGTAATATATGATGTGAAAATTAAACAAGCACAACGTAATGATGAAAAGATATTTCGTTCCTGTGTAATTTGTGGCCGATGTGATACAACATAAAAATGATGTAATTTTGCATCAGACTTTTGCGTTTACATAGCAATAAAATTACGTCAGCATGTATTACGTCGAAGCAAATTACAATTCTTTTTGCTGTGTAATCAAAGAGCACTCTGGAAAGATATTATCATTTGAGCATTTGATGATGATCCTGATAGCCAGCGCGGTTCGGGGTTTGTTCACGTTGCGAGGGCGTTGCTACAACAAAAGCAGTGAAAATTTTTTTCTCCATGACGAACATTACACTTTGTTTACTGAGCAGATAGATAACTAAGATCGATATCCCAGCATATCATCAGTATCTTTGCTCAGAAGATCGAATGATGGGATAAATTGCAATGCCTGCGTAGGACTTACGTCTTTCTTTACTATACAGTGATCGTTCGCTAATTGGGGCACGACCTCACCCCAACTAGCGAATGCCGTTCGCTAATTGGGGCGTTTTGACAAGCGTCAATGTTGTTTACTTTTTGCATTGAACAAAGGAAAAATTTACGCGCCAGAAAATATCGATCCCGCCAAACACGGAAACGAAACGTCAACTATTTTTTGACATCACATTCTGACGTTTAGCTGCTTTTTAATTGGGTTTCGCCCCAATTAGCGAACCCCCAACTAAAAAGCGCCCCAACTAGAAAACCCCCAATTAGCGAACGTTCACTGTACTGGGTGTCATGTCATTTAGATTTTTGGAAATCTAGAGCGTTACGCTGAGAAGGAAGATTTCAATTTCAGATTCAAATCAGAAAAAAAATTCAATTTTTGACAAAGCCAGCAAAAATTTCATATGTAACCAATCCCGTGCATTCCTAACACGGACATCAGAATGCGGTATGTCACAGGCTTCTTCAGATTTGTAAGTAATAAATTAACATGAACAAACTTTTTCATTGCCAATTTGAACGCGAAATGGAGTTAAAAAATTGTTTTCATCATCCTGACTATGTAGCAATTGAAGAATACAGCTCAACTGCCCAGCAATAGGTGATTATTGATATAAATTAATTCGTCTTGTTAATTTTTAGTTGGTGAAAAAAAGATGGTCGCACTGGAACTGCCCGTCGCGTGGAGCAAGCATAAATTATGAGAAGGCATTCAGCTCCGAGTTGTCTTATCTCATCTCAGGGTCAGACAAAAAGGCAGATAAGTTAGCCAATGGCTGCTGAATTGGCTTGCAAAGTTTCAGTGGCTCAAGTCTGGACAAATTCCGGATCCCCGAAAAAAATATCTATAGCGTTGGATGAAGTAAGTACATGTTGAAATATTTTCGATTAAGCTGAAAACCGGAATACGGGACTAGCTAAGTTGGATTTCTTTCGCAATCCGTACGTGAACGGAGTCAGTGAACGATATTGGTAAGCGAGACATGGCATCCGCATTGAAATGATCTGAAGATCGACGATGACGGATTTTATAGTCGAAAGCTTGCAAAAATGCGGCATAATGCTGCATCCGCATCGCAGACATTGTAGGAAGACCTTTGGATTCCGAGAATATCTGACTGATAGGTTTGTTATCAGTAATAAGGGTAAACTTACGACCATATAAGTATTGGTGGAACTTGAGAATACCAAAAATGATCGAATATGCCTCTTTGTCTATCTGGGAATACTTCTGCTGCGTTCTAGATAAAGTCTGTGAAGCGTACTGTAATGGCCGCTCAGTTCCATCAGGGTACTGATGACTGAGTACCGCGCCTACACCGTAAGGTGAGGCATCAGTAGCTAAAATCACCGGAAGCGACGGATCGTAGTGGACTAGGAACCTGTCTGACTGCATTTCCTTTTTAACCAATGCAAATGATTTCTCGCACTCCTGGTTCCAGACAAGAAGAACCTCGTTCTTTAGTAAGTTATTAAGTGGGTAAAGAATCGTACTTAGGTTGGGGAAAAAACGACCGTAGTAAGTGATAAGTCCTACGAAGGATCGAACTTGATCCTTGTTTTTAGGAACCGGCATGTTCTGAATGGCGTCGATCTTATCGCGAAGCTTGTGTATCCCAGCTTTATCTACCATGTAACCGCAATAATCGATACGATTTGAGAAAAATTCGCACTTCTTGTATTTACTTAGCCTTCTAAATACTTCTTCTAGTCTACGCAAGTGCGTTTGATTATCAGGACCGGTAACGCGAATGTCGTCGATGAAGACGGTAACCCCAGGGATACCCTGAAGTATTTCCTCCATTAACCGCTGAAAAATAGCTGGGGCGGAAGCGACACCGTACATGAGCCTCGTAGGGCGGAACAGGCCTCTATGAGTGCTCAACGTCAGCAAATCCCTGTCCTCTGGGCGAACCTCCAGTTGCAAATAAGCCTGAGACAAGTCTAACTTAGAGAACGTCTCTCCTCCTGCAACGGTAGCAAACAGTTCTTCAGCAGTGGGAAGCGGATGGTCATCGACAAGCAGATGCGGGTTCAAAGTGATTTTATAATCTCCGCACAACCGTACTCTACCCCCAGACTTTTTTACTGGAACGACAGGAGTGGCCCACTCCGCATGATCCACCCTTTCCCAGATGCCCTCACTGACAAACGCGTCGATCTCCTTATCGACTGCGTCGCGCACTGCAAATGGTACTGCTCTGGCCTTCACGTAAACTGCCCTTGAATCTTTTCGAACCGTCAGTGAAGCTTGAATCCCCTCAATTTTACCTACACGCCCTTCGAAAACATATGAAAATTTATTGAGCAAATCATTTAACGCAGTGGCGGTGGATTGATCATTGCCGCCACAATAGGAAACCGAATGTGTACCGGGTCTAAAAACGCGATTGAAATCCAACTTCAATGCGAGCAACCAATCGCGGCCCAGCAAGGGGTGCCTGCTGGATTCCGCAATGTGCAGGGGCAACGTAAGCTCCTCACCATTTGCAACAACTTTAACCATAATCTTACCGAGTACACCGATATCATTATCGCAGTAGCTTACTAGCCGTGTAGTTGTAGGAAGGATTTTCAAGTCGTAAAAGTATTGTCGTTTGTCTCGTACATTAATAAGGGATACAGGAGAGCCGGTGTCAACTTCGAATGTTAACTCTTTGTGATTGATCGTCAAATCCAAAAGAAACTTACCAGCAAGACCTCGAACCGCATGTAGATGGAATACGTCCTTAATAACGCAAGGTTCTTCCAAGTGGTGTGCGCCATCGGTGCCCCTCTTCTCCTTGAGCTTTGACTGGCACACCTTCTCCAGATGCCCCTTCTTCTTGCAGTGGTTGCAGACAGTGGCCTTGTGCTTGCATTTGTCCGCGAAATGTTCAGCATCTCCGCAGCGGTAACAGTGCTTCTTCTGTCCGTCTCGTTTACCGATCTGGATGGAACTTCTATTCGAACTAATTTGACTAGCCGGTTGGAACGCATTCTTCTTTCTCGCTTTCTTGGATCCATGTTCTATGTGCTGCACCTCGTTCTTTGATCGGGATCCATGCATCTCGTCGGTTCCACGATGAGACATTTCCATGCCAAACGCAATTTCTTTCGCCTTCGCCAGGGTTAAGTTGCGAACTTCCAGTAACCGCGACTGTATCACACGATTCCGGATGCCAAAGACGAATTGGTTCCTCAGGGCTTTGTCCAGATGATCCTCGAAGTTGCACGTTTGAGCGAGCTTCTCCAAATCCATCAAATAGTCACTCAAAGACTCGTGATCTAGTTGCTTGCGACTGGCGAACTTGAAATTTTCCAGAATTTCTAGAGGATCCGGGCTGAAATGATCCTTCAGAAGTGTTACGATTTCGCCGTAGGTTTTGGTGTGTGGTGCGGCCCTTTTCAGCTTATTACAAAGTACGTCGTATGTGGCACCGCCCATGTAGCCTGAACATGGTAAATCCGAAAAGAAATTTCCAGCCTCTCCAACCATCGGTCGAATTTCAATGTAGCAGGGTTGAATGGCTCAAACGAAAACGTAGCCGGCATGGTAGCAACGCCACCGACGGGATGACTCGTTGAACTACCGACAGGAAGACCCGTAGCACCGCCGGCCGCAGCAGCAGATGGATTCGCCATGATGCAGAAAAAAGTCGGCCGAAAACCGTACAGACACCAAAATAATCCGAAAACCACTTACGAATTAAACGCAGCTTCACCGAATTACGCGCAGTTTCAAACTTCTCGTCGCCAAATTGTTGTATATTGGGCGGATGGGAATGACGAAATAAACATCGAGAACACGCGGATGCGAATATAATTAACCTTTTTATTGTTTTCTCTGTGATGCTCTCACTCCGGTGTATGCAACGGAAATCAAAGTTCGTTTATGTTGGCAGGAGTGGGTAGGCTCGTGCCGTTGACAGCGTAAGTGCTGCCAGAACTGCTGCTAGGATATAACATAAACCTAACTTCGTTAGTGGCGCGCTAGTCTAATTAGGGCCTAATTAAACTAGCGCACTACTAGCGAAGTTAGGTTTAACGTACGGATTGCGAGAAAAAATCCCGCATAATGAAAAACAGTTCTATATGAAGTTAGAACAGTAATATTGACCTATGAAATAATGTCACTGTTTATTTTGATGTTCTTTGATTTTTCAACAATACAAGGTGTTGAAAACTGTACTGTGCAAAATTATATGTTACTATTAGAGGTTACTGTGAATATACAACACATGGTTACTCTTAAGTCACATACAATCCGAAACTTATACTTTTTTCATTAACTTATGAATGTTATTAGCTTTTTGATATGGGATCATTCATTAGGTGGCATAATGAAGAGTATAAGTATTTTCGAATGGTGTTTGCCATAACATATAAGGTTATTCTTTTACGTGTAAGTTTTAATATTGAAGACATTTGAAGACATTTTTAGGCTTTGGTCCGATTTGTGAATTAAAATCGAATTAAACTTAAAAGTGACAGTTGAGGCTGTGAACCATTCCACCGATTCGTTGAACTTTTAGTTAAAATTTGACAGTTCGATGGTTATTTCGCCGTGGTTAAAAATAACCCTGCTTCGGAGCATGGTTAGATTTGACAGCTCGATAGTTAAACTTTGTTCGCGAGAAAATTGGCGCCAAATCCATTTCGTTCCAAATAACTATCAATCTGTCAAAACTCAAATGGGTCGGCTTCGGAGTAAAATTTTAACCACGAATGGAAAATAACCATCGGAATGTCAAATTTTAACTAAAAGTTAAACGAATCGGTGGAATGGTTCACAGCCTTAAACATTTTCATTTTTGATAGATGTTTTGTTGCTCTTGCTGGGTAGCACCAGCCATTCTTATGAGCGGGGGATATTCAAAATTTCCGAACTGTCGCTTTTGAGTTTAATTTTATTTTAATTCGCGAATCGGACCAAAAAGGTCCCAATTGGGACCAAAGCTTAAACTACTGTAAAGATATTTGAAAATACAGTAGCTGTTCGATAACTGCAAAATGTTTACTTTTCAATTAACGAATGCCGTTCGATAACTGCAATGCATTCTAGACGTCAAACGGTTGTCAATCGACGTCAGATGCAATGAAAGTGCATCTAAATGTGCAGCACAATGCAGCTGTCATTGAGTCTGACGTCAGTTTGAAGTTTAGCGGTCCGATAATTGCAAAATTGTTGCAACTATCGAATTGCAGTTAAAAAGCATTGCAGTTATTGCAGTTTGCCTTGAAACATGGATTATCGATGCACTTCGATAATCACACTTTTTTATTGCGTGTACACAGTTGCCGAATTCTTTTTCGCGAATCCTACTAAATAATATTATTTTCTGAAGGAAATAATTATGAAAACTGCACAACTGGCAACCTTGGCCATCATTTAGAAGGAGAAAATGCAAGAAGTTGCAAAATGCGAAAAGTCAGTTCAAAACAAAAGCACGTGGTTCTCACACCGTTTGCTTTCGTCTGACATTTATCGATGTCAAATTCCATTGTAATCGACACCGTCACACTTTTGGTCACAGTTTGGAACCGTCACACTTTCAAACTATGTTGTTCGATTTAGTGTGAACAGCGCAATTATCGAACGGCTACTGTATCATCTGGCATCCCTGGTTCGAACGAACCCTCCAGCTTATCCCATATATTTTCCACCGGACCCTTACTTCAAACCGTCAGTTCAAGCCGAAGTTCAGTTCAGTGGCGTTCGACCAACAACCATCAGTGCCTGTCCACTCCCTCGTTCGGCTCATTTCGCCCGTTTTCGCCTCGGCGCTTTCTTTCACCGTTGGAAATTTTTCTGTCCGGCTGCCATCGAAGCAGTTAAAAGTTGCGCAGAGTTTTCACATTTTATTGGTTCATTTGCAGTGAAAAACGTTTAATTTTGTTTTCGCGTTGTGAAATACATTCTTCGGAAACATAAAACGGTGAAAGTGACTCAAATACCTGGTGAAAAAGTGTTGTTTATTGGGTTTTTTGTTGTTGCTTTTTGCTGTTATGGTTTAACGCCTGGCTGTTTGCTTGGCGGGGATTGTTTGAATTTGGTTTCTTGGTGTTAAGTTTGAAACCCGGACGGAAGGAGGATGGACGATCTACTGCACAAATTTAATGAAATAATTTTGCACACATTTGCGGCAGAATCTCGCTTGGAAGATGAATTTCAGGTGAGTTTCCTTGGTAGAAAGGTGTAGGGCTCTGCCCCTGCTGAGGCTTATTGCATTCTGTTCAGGATTCCAATTGGAACTGCAGCAAAGGACATCTGTTCCGCGGATGTGATGCCGGGAATCTTGTTGTATCCTGTTTCATTGAAGTTATTGGCTATTTTGGCCACATAATTGAGCCGAAAGTGGGATTCGTAATAGAAGCTTTATCCTGAAAAATTTTGCAGAAGGGTGGAAAGTACACAACAGTTTTCCTCCTAAAAAAAAATTTACTTATGTGTCCATAAACCATGGCATAAATTTAATAATAATTGTATGAATGCAAATTGTCTTCAACGGATGAAATATTCTTGTATCTCTGTTCTCTTGTATCAGTTAACCACATCAGTTAGAAAAAGGAATTTGATTGTAGCGTGAATTACAAAGATTTTGAAAAATTAATGTTAGACGGCATACATTCATTAATTGTAAAAATATCAATTCAATCAAATTCCATTGTTCATTATTCTAACACTGCACATTAGTCATTTTTGATGTTGTGATAATTCGCAAATTTATAAATGATGCATGGATTTTTTTTCACTATATTCACAAGTTTGAGTAGTAGATTTTTATTTTTATTAAAAACCATCAAATAAATTTCATCAGTTTCATTGAGCTCTAAGCTATGTAGAAAATAAGTATAACAAACACATTAATATTCCGGAAATATGAATTTGGCGCTTGTTTGATAATCATTGTTATGGAATATTAAGATTTTTTTCAAGAATCAATCAGAGTAGAGAATTATTGTTGATGTCTCGCAGCATAATGTTTAATAACCACTGTGGAAGCAGAAATAGAGGAAGAATGAAAGAAATTGTCCCACCATATTCGTTCAATTTGCGCTAGAATTTTCCAAATCTTAAATAAACTTTTTTAATTCATAGTTTATTCGTCTGTTTATTCAACTCTCATTTCTACGCGACCATAGATGGTGTGTAGCATATTCCCATTAACAATGGCCAGGTATCCTGTTCCCAGAATATTTGCCAATTAAATGTTTGTAGATAGTCAACTCCGTACAACGAAGAACTCTAACTGAACGAAGAGTCTTGAGAAAATCAAAGTAAGTATGATTTCTTGTCTTGATGCAAGTTCGAATTTCTCAGCTGGTATGGTTTCGACCCCAGCCTGTGGAAGGGGTGAAGGGGGGAGCTTCACCCTTTCCTCAGGCTAATGTAACCTTCCGTCATGTTCTCAACATCAAACTCTACTAAACCAATATCGTCGGCGAAACTAATTACAGATTTTGTAAAAATTGTATGAAATATGTCGAACCCTGATCTTGGTTGTACTTTCTTTCAAGCATTGTTGAATAGCAGAAGAGACAGTACTTTGTCCTAAATGATTGTCTGTGGTCTGGACTTTCACATATGACGAATGGTTCTCACAATTAGCAACAATTCTAATTTCCATATTTGTGATTCGTTACAGAAAAGTACCAAAAAACTCGATGAGCATGTGTCGCAATCTCTCGCCAGTGGAACTCCGGTTCAAACAAAAAAGCGTCCAAAACGCCTGGAATCCATGGACGTGGGAGAAGATCATGAAGATGCTGCAGATGAAGCTGTTAACTCGACAAACAGCTCCCTTCATGCCTCCAGGGCCAGCCATAGGAAGAACAGTACCAATGACAAAGCACGGGAAAAGGCTCGATCTCTGGTGGACGAGATGGCTGCCGTTGCTCCAGCAGTCGCGTTGCCTCCATCGGTATCGCCGGTGGTTGAGGAACAGAGACACGAAACTGAAAAATCGCACGATGATTCAGAGAGAAGGCCGGCTCGTGCGGCACGGGTCAAAGCCAAACAGAATCTGAAGGAACCTACCTTGAACAGTAAAATGCGTCAACCAAGCATTAGTATTAAAAAGGAAAGAATTTCTGAAGAAATACGCCATGATAAGCAGACGGTACAGCCTATGGAAACGGATACTGAGAACAATGCCAATGCAATGAATGTGACGCAGAAAGATAAGGATGCAAAGAAACGAAGTAAATCGAACGATGAAGGTTTTGGCAGTACCAACGAGAAGGAAAAGGAATGTGAAGATACGCCTGCGTCGGAAATGTCGATAATTTTGATACCGAAACCGATCCCAAAGGTTGAAGTGCTGTCGGATGATGAAGATGCGGGAAAAATGCCTCCTCCTGCGATTCCACCGCCACCCGCAGCCAAAACTAAAACACGAACCAAGAAACAAGATAAATCCAAGGTTAAGGTCTCGGATGTTCTTCCAATCACAATCAAACGTGAAAAGGACGCAGATGAGCTGTCCTCTAGTTCAGCGATTTCGTCGGCAGAATCAACACTCTCTTCGACTTCCACGAGGAGCAATCGTACGCGAAAGAAGAACACAAGTTCCCAACCAGAACCGACTAAAGTGCACATAAAAACGGAAAAATTGTCCTCCGGTCGGAAAGAGTCGACCAGTAAGACAAAAACTGCCGCTGTTGATAGTCCTACACATTCGGAGAAATCCATCTATGAAGATGCTTTGGATGGGGACACCGTAATGCGACCAGTTGCCGTGGCATTGGGGCGAATCCCAATGATAGCCGATGGCGAAAAGAATCAAACTTTTGCTTTGGACTCTAATGGTACGTTCTCTGTGCCTACAGGTAATGGAACTTTCTCAGTGCCTGCTTCCAACGGAACTTTCTCAATGCCTGCTTCCAACGGAACGTTCGTTGTTCCTTCACCAGCCAACGGTACATTCAACGTGAAATCTCCGGAAAATTGCGCAAATGGCACTATGAATGCCCGTCAGCTACCGGGGCCTGATAATAACACTTTCGTGATGGACAAGCAAAAATCTAATGAAGATCAACAGCGTATGATCAACGCCAGCATTATGACCGAAGATAATTCCCACATCGAGGAAAGCCCGGAGAAGCCACCCCCGAAGGCTAAGAAACCAGTAGTAGCTAAAAAACCACAAACGACCACTAAATCATCCAAGAAGCACAACGAGCTTTTCTCCCTGCAATCTCCCATCAAAACCAGGATCGAAGCATTTGAGAAGGCAGCCGTGGGTTCCCCGTATCAGTCTCGCATTGCCTCCAAGAACACAACCCCATCCCAAGTGACTCGATTCCCCTCAAAAGCTTCCACCACTCCACTCGCTTCCCAGCGATATCCGGCTTCCGTCAAAGCCAGTACCGCTCAGACAACGCCAAATGCTCAAAGTACCCTTCCACTGTCCAAAGGAATCTCCTCTTCCGCTTCCAAGCTGGCACACCTGCAGAAGAAACCGACACTCGCTTCCGCAAACTTACCGAAATCGCAAAGTCTGTCCCGCGAGCCCAGCATCGAACGGGGCGTCGGAACCCTTTCGTCGGCGTCGTCCACCACTTCGCTGGCCCTGGACGAAAAGAAGAAAAAGCGCGAGGAAAAGCAACGCCTGGCCCAGCAGCAGCGCGAGCAGATGGAGAAGGAAAAGCGCGAAAATGCCGAACGGTTGATGAAGGAAAAGGAGGAAAAGCATCGCAAGCTGGTGCAGGAGAAGGAAGACAAACTGAAGGCTGATCTGGTCAAGAAGGCCAAAAAGATGGAAGAGTTCGAGAAGCGGCGACATCTGGAGGAGCTAAATCAACGGGTGCTGGCGGAGCAGAAGCGCGAAGAATTGGCTAAGCTGGAGCAGCAGCAGAGGTGAGCTTGGATTAATGGCTAAAAAAGCCTGTTGGTTGACTGCACTTCTGATAAATTTCTAAGCTTCAGTTTCCGGTTTCATTTTATTCTTGACTTTTAGTTTTATTGCCTTTTATATTTCATTTTTGGTTTGATTGCTTCTCCCCATTCTTCCTATTCTTTACAAATTATTGTTTTATGTAGGGGGAAAGACGGCTTTGGCAGGTTTTGTTCTATTATTGGCAGGGGGGTTTTTGTCGTTCAAATCTAATGGAATTTGGCCACAATATTCTTTGATAAGCAAAGAATGTTTATGGCAAATTTGAGCATAGTCAGTCATAAAAACCCCCCTGCCAATAATAGAACAAAACCTGCCAAAGCCGTCATTCCCCCTACTATAGTAAATTAGTTTTTTTTCTTTCTTTTTTTTTCGTTATCAATTTTTTACTTCTTTCGTGTATTTTTTGTCTTTTACTTTTTAAACATTTCTATTCCTTTTTTTTTATTTTTCATTTTTTCTTAATATTTAATCTCTTCTACATTTTAAAATTTTCTTTATTTGTAGAACTGAACGGGAGCAAGCTGAGATTTTCAAAATCAACCAGGCAAAGGAAAACTACGAAATAAAACTACATAAACAGATGTACCAACAAAAGATGCAGCAGCAACAAAAACTCCAGCAGGCTCAAGCTCTTCAACAGCAGCAACTGCAGCTGAAGAAGTTAAAGCCGAATGGAACTGTGGCCCCACAAGAAAAGAACTGTTTCACCTTCGACATGATACTGACGGACGATTCAACCGACGACGAAAGCACCAGCGCCAGCAAGAAGTCAAAACGTCCTCCACTTCCAGGGTGGTGTTCCAGTAAGTTCCCCGCTCACCACACCTCTACACTTGAATTTTTATTTTACTATCATTTCAACCTTTTTAAAACAGAGAACGAACGCCACCCGATAATCCGGACACAGCGGGAAATCAAACTGAAGGTGATCGATCAATTCTTCTCGGTGGCACCCATGACGGCGGACCTACGGGAGATATTCCCCTCCATCGATGCCCGGAAACTGAAGCGAAACTCGAGTGCCGTCTGGAGGACACCACCCCGCTACTCGCAGATGCCCAAATATTGAGAGCATTCGCATCATTCGCTATATCTCTAGCTGCTAACCTATCTAACAACATTCGAATTGTATTTTCGACGTTAAGTTTAGAACCGTAATAGAGGATTTGCCTCTCCCAATCAAGCGCAAGTGGGTAAGTGTATGAACGATATTTTATGTGTTCTGTGTTATTTTCGTGGGTGTTCGAAATTAAATGTAGTTGTCCTCACTCGAATTACATCTCAAGTCGGATGCACGCTGTTGGATACATGTGTGTGACGTTCTTGAGCAAAGCCAAAACTACATTGGTATTGGGTTGAAAAACTCACTTCTTTGAACGGGGTATTCGAAATGGGATATGTTTTAAGTACGGACCCAATAGGTGCATCAACGGTCGATAACTAACCACGTTTTCATAGGTTGGTCCCAAGGCTGTCCTTGTGCAGATTTTTTTTTTACGAATTGACTTTCGTCGGTTTAGCGAAGGATTATTCTACTCGTAATGTTCGCATATTATTCATTACGATACGCTTTTGTTAAATATGTTTCCTTCTGAATATTGAAAAACCTATTAAGCTCACGATGATCATTATATTATACTAAAAATTGAAACGTATTAAGTATTAGAAATAATAAAATTTGAATGTTTTTGTATATAATTTAGTAAAAAAGAGATACTATCACTTTTAGAAAGAACATCCGTAGAGTTAGTGGTTCCATTAATTTATTTAGCTTACATCTAAACAGATAACACTGAATCAAAAATTTTGACGCCTCGATTGCGCCCTACGCTCGCCTGCGTTCCACGCCCTATTGTACCTACCGAATCGGAAGCGAATGCCATCTTTGCAGGGTTGATGTCCGGCTTTCGGCTCGTGGCTCATCCTTCGCCGCCACACACCATCTTGCACACCGCCAAAGATGGTCCTAAGCACCCGTCTCTCAATACTCCGAGTGCTTGCAAGTCCTCCTCGAGCATGGTCCAAGTTTCTTGTTCATAGAGGACTACCGGTCTTATGAGCATTTTGTACATGACACATTTGGTGCGGTGGTGAATCTTTTTTGACCGCAGTTTATTCTTCATTCAACATTATTATCAGCCGTTAAGCTTAGTATGCAGTTCTCAAGGAAAATGGTCAAGGAAAATTTGATCAAATTACCAAAGTAATTTGGACGTGAATGCAGTCGATAAAGTAGGCGAATTTTCGTCTGTCATCAATCAGGTAAGAGATTGGAAATAAACAGCGCATTTTTTTTTCTAAAAATAATCATCTTTTGCAGCATTTCCTCGTAGCTCGTATCGTCGTAGGTGTTGTAATGCTGGACTACCTCTCAGGGTCGTGGACTTCACCAACCAGGTGGAAATAATCGGGTTGATCGGGTTTCCTTACCAGAACTTGTCGTCGTGCTTGGGGAAATACGTGGACCCCGGTCGGGGTTTTTGGATCGTATAACGGCTGCTTGCCGATCGAGACACATCGGACGGTTGCGGTGACCGTTCGGGTCGAAGCAGAAGGGAAGGGGCCTCTCTTCCTCACTCTCCCGTTTCTTGCTGGGATAGTTGTAACCAGAATTGCTCATCGTGTGTGGTAGATCTTGAAACTTTGCCTGATTCTACCTGCTGCAGTGTTAGTAACGATCTTCTATTTTTCAGCCATGGCGTGTTAATCAAAATGCCCTTTAAGTCCACATGGAAGATTATTTCGCTATGGCGCCGAAGGCTCCATGGGCGAGGAAACGGGTGGCTCCAGAGCCCAATCAGGGTGGATGTGTGGAAAGGATTTAGATGCTACACTGCTGATGTCGTCTTTATCTCCCTTTATCTACAACTCTATACTGGCGGAATTATACTTCTAGTATTGTATGCTCAAGATACTGCTCCAATTGCTCGAGATCCACTACATCGTGCGATGTTTTGCCACTAGTTCTGCCTCCCCGTTCACACGTTCTTATTTGCGTCGTTCAATTGGTTAGGCCATTGATGGAAGTTCCATTTGTTTTTCTTAAATTATAGCTTAGAGTTTGAAGAATACGGGACAAACTGGTTCTGGTTTGTTTTCATTTTTGGTATTCATTTGGAGCTACCTGGTAGCTTAGTTTGGCAAGGCTGAACCCTCCCCTACGTTCTCCCTACTAGGACACAGACCCATAATGGACTGGCCTTTGATGGCCACTTGAACATTGTGTGCAGTAGTAAGGTCTTGTGCCGGATTAGTTCTTTATTTAAGAGCCAGTTCGCGAGAAGCGCGACCCCCTCTTGTATCGATATTCTCCGATTTGGATGAAATTTTCAGGAATTGTTCATATATGTAAGAGAAGACATTTAGCAAATTTTCAGATTTTTCCATTGAGGGGAAGTGGGGTAAAACGGCTCTTCAAAAATTATTGTTCAAAAATCGCCAAAACCAAAAATGCAATAACTTTGGCAATGAGTGACCGATTTTGTTTATTTGTTTATTTTGCACGTTTCTTCTACTCAATTAGTACTTTATACCAAGTGGTTAATAGGGCTATAAAGTTGTTTACTTTAGGAGAAAATTGACTTTTCGATAAAAATGGTCGTTTTTCCAAAGGGAATATTTTTCACCAACAGATCTACACTCAAAATAATCTACACGTCAATGCTACGTGGAAAATCAGGTAGCTCTCTAAAAATGAACACATTCCACGTTTCACATGCCGCAGGTATTAATCACAAAGCCTCAGATGGAACCTAAATGACCACCGATCATTTTTACTCTGATTGTACGATGTCTCTTACGTGAAAATCACGTAACTACTCTGCAGGTTCATTGCATTTCTCGTTCATTCTATGTTGCATAGGTTTGATTGAGATGTGGAAGTTGTTTACGTTTTGTTTCGCGAATCCCGTCAACAAGAATCCAGGTGAGAAAACTATATAAACGCATGTAATAATCTAGATAACAATTTATTTTTTACAGGACCTCAAGTTGCTTCAAGATCGAGGCAACTTGCAAACGAAAATTTGCTTTCATGGACAATATGTCATTTCTTTCTATAGCTGATGAGCCAACCAATACCATGGTTGCAATAAATTAGTTTATCGCACAAGACCTTTTTTTCAATGTTCAATATGATTATATAATAAATTTTATCCTATTTTAAGGGTAAGAAATAATATGCGGTAATATCATTTATTTTAATTGTTATATTTATTATAAAGTAGTAGTTACCGCATAAGGACGTACATTCTACAGACATTTTTTTGTAAAATTTACCGGAACATTACTTCATATCGACCAAAATATCTCTTGGAAGATACCAGAAAAGTCACGTAGCTATTACGTGACACTTTGGTGAAGTGATTTTGGGAGTTCATGAGTTCATTTTGTTTGTCACCTATTTTCCACGTAGCTGTTACGTGAAAAGTGTGATGGAAAAAAGCCACGTATGTTTTCACGTAGCTTTGACGTTTGGATTATTTTGAGTGTAGGATAAAAAACTAAACCCGTAAGGCAATTAAGGAACTGAAAAGCTTTCATCTCATATATAATGTAGAAGCGCCAACTCAAGATTTTCTAAGAAAATCGCAATTTTCTGCAACACTGTTCATTCAAAAGAAAGCTCGCACAAATTTTGACCCTACTTAAGTTGATGTTTTCCGATCTGGGGAAAACTGTCCAAACTTTTTTGTCTAAGTTGAAACTAAAAATCAGAATTTTCCATTAGGGGAGTGTAGGGTAAAATAGTCCTTTAAAAATAAATGTCAAAAAATACATCATTTTTTTATGTGAGTTCTAGCAGAAACTACATAAGTTTAAAAAAACGGTTTCTTCTTCCTTTCAATTCATCTATATTTTTCGTCTCAATAGATACGTAATTCCTTCGCTGATCTATATTAGATAGCAAACTATTTGCAGAACAATTTTCAACAGAAGTAAAATAGGACCAAAATAAGTGCCTTAAACATTAGCACGTCTTTCGCAAACTGAAACAAAAATGAACGGATTCGACGAAAGTGCTTGTTGATATTTTTTTAATCAGCTACAATTACTGTGGGTACCGGTACTGATGTTGCTTTTACAGCTATGCGAAAAAAAAAAACAATTATTCTTAACGGCAAATGAGCAATTTTGTAACGTTTAAACATAGCTTGTTGGTTGAGCTGCTTCTCAGATTATATTTTTCTTTTGTACCTATTTGCATCAAGTTACCATAGGCTTGTTTTTGTAGCTTGTAACGATTGTGTGGTATTCATAACTTTCTTTCATCCTCCATCATTATCAATTTAAACCAAATTCTGTTTATTGTGCAAAAACGTCAAACCGTGTACCATTCATACATTTTGAATTACTAACCTTCAAACTGCTAGCTAATATTACAGAGATACAATCTAAACAAAATGTTTGACTGAATGGATTGTACCACTTCTAATCGAGTGTATATATTTTCAAGAGTTGGACAATTTTATCCCATAGGTAATGGATACCCTCGATTCTATGTTTACACAACTGTGTAAAAAACACTCTAAAGTTTAACAATGTTACATTCATTTTGCACAATACGGGAGAAACCTTTTTTCTACAACGAGCTGATTTTTTTACAAGGAGAGCGAAACAATGTAATGTGTATACTATTGAATAGGATAGAGTATCAATTGTCTGACGATTTGAAAACACACCCCTCATGAAAATACTTCAAATTTTAGGATACACGTTTCTACACTCATAGATAAAGTATGTAAATTGTAGATCGCTTAATCAATTAGTTAAAAGATTACCAAGCAAAATTGTTTTATTCTCGGCTTAATTTACACCACCTGAAAGTGCTTGAGTACCTCAACAAAACTGTGTAGTTGATTGTAAAAAGGATGCCTTAAATATCAGCCTTTTTCTCTTGAAATCTTTGCTAACCTTATATGAACATATTTCCAACCAACCATAAGGTGTGGTTTGCTAAGAAGTAGTACTTGGGTAGTAACAGCTTGCAATACTTTTTGAGAAATCTATCTATTGCTTTTTTCACCGAGGAATAGACTACCGTGTTGAAGTACCAATGTAACAAACAAAGTACCAAAACAAATGTTCTCACTTCCGAATGGATGGAAACTAGCTAAAGCATTGGATTTTGCTTTACGTCGTTCTTGAACCATGCATCGTTCTTGCAATTAAGACGTCACCATGGAGGAACTGGTGGGAATATATTTTGGTGGAACAATTAGTTTTGAACGGGAGTTTAAGACGGCGCAAAGTTTACAATACCTCCGCCGGAATATCATAGAAATGACATGACTAGTTGACTAGTTCACGTAATTTTTTTAGATTGAGAGATTGTGAAGGATTTAATTGTTGACAGATAGAAACCCATAAAAACACTAAACAAGGAAGAATTTCGAAGCTAACTAGCAAAATCACTAGATTAGTTGCCAGTTTGGTCGGAATAATCAAATCTACGAAGTATGGTTACGATTATTTTGTTTCGTAACATTATTTATATTTGGAGATCTATTTTACCCCTCTCTCCCCATCCCAATATTTTGCCAAAAAGTTTCATCTATATATAGAAATAAACCTTGTGAGTTTCAGCCAGATGCTGAAACATCGATAAAATGGAGTTGAGATTCTCACAAACTGGCTTGCAAACAAAAAGTGCATTATACAGAAATTCATAATTTGATTGATTATTCTTAAGTCGGTGCACTGAAATAAGTTTCAATAAGTTTGATGTATATTCTGCTTGAGCTCACATATAAAAAAATATTAATTTTCGACATTTTATTTTTACAAGGCTATTTTACCCAATTTACCGGAATTGCTCATTTGTCGTTAAGAATAATTGTTTTTTGTTCGCATAGATGTAAAAGCAACACTACTACCGGTACCCACATTAATTGTAGTATGTATATTTTTTTTGAATAAATATCAACAAGCACGGTCGCCGAATTCGTTCATTTTTGTTTCAGTTTGCGAAAGACGTGCTAATGTTTAAGGCACTTATTTTGGTCCTATTTTACTTCTGTTGAAAATTATTCTGCAAATAGTTTGCTATCGAATATAGATCAGCGAAGGATTTACGTATCTATTGAGACGAAAAATATAGATGAATTGAAAGGAAGAAGAAACCGTTTTTTTAAACTTATGTATTTTCTGCTAGAACTCACATAAAAAATGATGTTTTTGACATTTATTTTAAAGGACTATTTTACCCTACACTCCCTAATGGAAAATTCTGATTTTTAATTTCAACTTAGACAAAAAGTTTGGACAGTTTTCACCAGATCGGAAAACATCAACATAAGTAGGGTCGAAATTTGTGCGAACTTACTTAAGAATATACAGTGTTGCAGAAAATTACGATTTTCTAAGAAATTCTTGAGTTGGCGCTTCTGAATTATATATGAGATGAAAGCTCTTAAGTTCCTTAATTGCCTTACGGGTTTAGTTTTTTATCCTAGATCTGTTGGTGAAAAATATTCCCTTTGGAAAAACGACCATTTTTTATCGAAAAAATCAATTTTCTCCTAAAGTAAACAACTTTATAGCCCTATTAACCACTTGGTACAAAGTACTAATTGAGTAGAAGCAACGTGCAAAATTTAAACAAAATCGGTCACTCATTGCCAAAGTTATTGCATTTTTTTGGTTTTGGCGATTTTTGAACAAAAATTTTTGAAGGGCCGTTTTACCCCACTTCCCCTCAATGAAAAAATCTGAAAATTTGCAAAATGCCTTCTCTTACATATATGAACAAACCCTGAAAATTTCATCCAAATCGGAGAACATCGTTGCAACCTCCCTTGGAAAGGGGGTCGCGCTTCTCGCGAACTGGCTCTTAATTTGTAGTTTCCCCATTAGTAGCGTTTGAATTATATTCCCAATACCATCAAACAAAAGAAGCTCAAAAAGTTCATTCAAAAATTGATCATCATTCGCAAGAGTCACTCTAAATATAATTATGTTGCTGATGGAGTAGAAAAATCTAATGGAAACGTATTTTGAACTATAATATCGCATTAGATTTTGATATCACTGTGATGAACGTGATGAACTTTGTTTAACTTAAAAATCACAAAAATATATTAAGCTCGTTTAGTGGAATGTATTAAACCGTCTAAGACGAATTAAGTACTGTCCATTTAATTCCACCAGTTAATTTTCGTTATCTTTGCAGATACGTATTTCGACCACAACTGTGTGGTCGTCTTCAGTGTCTTGTACTTGACTCGACTTGAAGAAAACAATCGCAACTTACACTGTTTATACTACGCTAGGTACCTAATCTAATCTTATTTGCCTACTTTATTTACCTATACAGTAAATTACTTTATTGTTTAGGTAGAAACTTGAAGAGCCAAGAGCTGCCATTTCCCTGATCCTTATTCAACAGCGCTGTTTGTACCTGTCGGTGGATTTCCAAACTCTCAGCTACATCGAGTTTCCATGGGGAAGAGACATTTCTTAAGATTTTAATATTTGATGCCGTAATTGGGTGATTTTCCTTATACACATGCTCTGCTACCTTAGATCTAAATTCGTAATGTAATCCCTTATCGTTTTCTCTTTTCGCCTTACTCACTTCCGCCATATGTTCCTTGAACCTTATATCTAATGATCTTTTGTTTGGCCTACATAGATTTTTTCACATTGGGAACAACTTATCTTATAAACGCCTGCCTTATTCAACATTTCTACTTTATCCTTCGTTGAACCCAATAGAGACTTGAGTTGGTTGCTTCTACTGGAGAATACTAGATCGATGCCGAATTTCCTTAGTCGAGGGCGTAGCTGGTTGGTGATGTGTTTATCATATGGGACCGAAACTCTTTTCAGCGGCTCCTCTATCGGTGTCAGCGTTGTATGTCCATTTCGTCGTAGGGTCCTTTCCTTCTTGTTGATGATCGCTCGTATAGTCCTCTCCTGGTATCCGTTGATCTTCGCTGTTTCCAAGATGTATTGTAGTTCCTTCGTTTTCCTTCTTCGCTCAGGGGTATCGTCTGCATCCTGTGGATCATGTGATGAAATGCTGCCATTTTATGTTGGTACGAATGGTTCGATGTATATGGGATGACTCTCATGGTGTTCGTGGGCTTCCTGTAGATTTCGAGGCTCAATGTTGTATTTGCTTCCCTGATGACTAGTAGATCCAAGAAAGGTAGTTTACCTTCTTTTTCCTCTTCGAAGGTAAATTTGATGTCCTTATGCACGTTGTTTATCGCTTCCAAAATCCTGGGTAGATCCTTTCGGTTGATGATGCTGAAAATGTCGTCGACGTATCTCCACCACTTCTGGGGTAGTATTCCTTGTTCTTGTAGGTTGTTCTCCAGATTCGCCATGAACAGTTCGCACAAAAACGGTGATAGCGGATTTCCATCGGTGCTCCTTTCGTCTGTTTGTAGTAGTTGCCACGAAATGTGAATGACATGGAATTACATGGATCCAAAGTAGACGAATTCATCGATCACCTCGAAGGTATCCCCGTCTATCGCAACACTTCTTTCCAAGCGGGCCCTGTCGCGCTCGGTTCCGCCCACAAGCATGTACTTTGTCTTCGATGCATTCACCACCAGCCCAACTTTTGTTGCTTCACGTTTCAGGCGGGTGTACAGTTCTGCCACCTTTGCAAATGTTCGGCCGACAATGTCCATGTCATCCGCGAAACAATAAATTGACTGGATCTATTGAAAATCGTACACCGGCTGTTACACCCGGTTCTCCGCATGACATCTTATAGCGCAATGTTGAACAACAGGCACGAAAGTCCATCACCTTGTCTTAGTCCCCGGCGTGATTCGAACGAACTGGAGCGTTCGCCCGAAATCTTCACACAGTTTTGTACACCATCCACCGTTGATTTGATCAGTCTGGTAAGCTGCGCAGGGAAGCTGTTCTCGTCTATAATTTTTAATAGCTCTACGCGGTCATACTGTCTTATGTCGCCTTCAAATCGATGAACATATGGTGCGTTGGGACCTGGTTCACTTATGGTTTCAGACGACGGAAGTTGATCTGGGATATCACTTTGTAGGCGGCATTAAGGATGTACTGTACTGTCACAAAATCTTAGACCCCCTCCTCCAGGGCTGCGAAATGGTGAGTTGACATCTGGGAAGGAGCGACCTACACAGCTCTGGTGCTCACAAGTTCCAATCTCACGCTTCCACGGGTCTTCCGATGACAATCGACCGCCAGCTAAGGGTTTTGCACTTAGCTGGTAGTGCAGCCTGGGCACTGTTGTCCTTCTGGAGTGAATGGGTGCGACCAAAGGGACCATCGTCCCTAATCCCTAATCCCAAGGCGTTAAGCGACCCGTGCCTAGGGGATGCATGCCCAGGGAGGTGAAATAATAAGCTAGGCCTTTAACGGAGCCTGTGGGGTACCTGGGCACCCTCCACAGTAATTGTCCCTTACCGCGTCATGCTGGGCTCTGGCGTGGTGGACCTCTTTTCCCGAGCAACTCGTGGGACCAAAATGGAAAACCAAGTCAATTCGTCAATTAGTGGTAGTAGTGTAGGCGACAACCCCTTCGCAAAAGGTGGCTTGTTCAGGTCTCCACCTAGGAGGCCAGAGGCAATAGTCGGCAGCTTAATGCGCAGCGCCAGCGTGGGTCACTTAACCATCTCCCAGGCTCCGCCGGTAGAGGTTATAGACAGCCCATGGCTTGTGTAGGCGATGAACCGCAAACGCGATGGGCTTTCGACCTTCGTGGCGACGGAACAGCTGGACGCCATCATCGACTTTGCGTCATCGAAGCATAATATCAGTAAGGAACTCAAGAGGAGCTTGCTGAAACTTCGAAAGTCGATGCCAAGCTGGAAACGGCGATCGGGACGGCTAAGTGCGAACCCGTGAAATCTGTGGAGTCGAGGTTTACCCAGACTGAGGCCCAAGAATTCGCGGATTTGGGCAAGGTCGAATCGACCGAGGGCGTGCCAGCGAAGACGGTGGTGCCAAAGTCTACCCAGACTGAGGCTCAAGTATTCGCGGGCACATCGGGGGTGACTGCTCCAACGGAGCAGACACAAAAACGGGGGAGACAGTCTCCAGGGGATGAGCTCCCTGGGGGCCGCTCCAAAACGCGGAGGGTTACTACCCCGAACAAGGGTAGTGGGGCTGGGAAGCTGTACCCCGGCCAGGTACCTCCAAAACCGGGGGAGGAAGGACCTGGAAAGGTCCGTCCACCCAGGAAAGACGGTGGTAAGGGGTTACGGCAGGCTGAGAGCTCTCAGTCGCCCCAGACCAGGGAAATAGAGGGGGATGACGCCTCCTGGACCCTGGTCAAGAACAAGAGGAAACCGAAGACGTCAAGGGCCGAAAAGAAGGCCCAGGCGAATGAGGGTAGCAAGAAGTCTAGGGTAGGCGCCAATCGCCCCAGGGGCGATGCTCTAGTCATCAAAACGGACGAGGCTAAGTACTCGGACGTCTTGAAGGCGATGAGGAGTGACGTTAAGCTCGGTGAACTCGGCGCCGACGTACGTCGAATAAGACGTACCCGGATGGGCGAGATGATCCTCGAGCTAAAGCGGGGCGTCTCGCAAAAGGGCGCCGCCTACAAGAAGTTGGCGGAGGAAGTTTTAGGCGAGACGGTCAAGGTGAGGGCACTCACGACGGAGGTGAATCTAAGGGTTAAAGACCTGGACGAGATCACTGAAGTCGAAGAGCTCGTCACGGCACTGCGGCGACAGTGTGAAGTGGAGGCGTCCATCGCAGCCGTTCGGCTACGGAAAGGTTCGGCAGGGACACAGGTAGCATTGGTTCGGCTATCTGCAGCGGACGCCTCCAAGGTAGTCAAGTTAGGGAGCGTCAAGGTGGGGTGGTCGGTATGCCCTGTGGGCATATATGAGCAACCCGAAGTTTGCTTCACGTGCCTGGAACCGGGGCAAAAGCAATGGGACTGCAAAGGCTCTGACAGAGGCAAGCTCTGTCGACGCTGCGGATTGGAGGAACATATGGCACAATGCTGCACGAACCCTCCCAACTGTTTGATCTGTTCCAGCAAAGCTGCGAACAGCAAGCACCCCATGGGGGGTTCGAAGTGCCCGGCGTTTAAGCGTGCTGCACAATCACAGTGCAGGTAACGCAGCTAAACCTGAACCACTGTGATGCAGCCCAGCAACTGCTGTGTCAGACAGTTGCTGAATGGGGGGACGGATAACGCCATCATAGCGGATCCTTACCGGGTACCCTCCAGGAACGGTAATTGGGTCACCTATGGGTCTAAAATGGCGGCTATATGGACAACGGGGAATACCCACTCCAAGAGTTGGTGTCTTCGACACACGAGGGCTTCGTCATTGCCAAAATCAACGGGGTCTTCTTCTGCAGCTGCTATGCGCCTCCTCGATGGTCGATCGAGCAGTTTGGTCGAATGCTAGATTGTTTGACGGCTAACTTGATAGGGCGTAGGCCGGTGGTGATAGCGGGGGAATTCAACGCTTGGGCCGTGGAATGGGGAAGCCGATCCACGAATCAACGGGGGCAGATCCTGCTGGAATCACTGGCCATGTTGGATGTGGACTTGGTTAATGTCTGTACCAAAAGTACCTACAGCTGGAACGGGGCCGAGTCGATTATCGACGTTACGTTCTGGAGCCCTGGCCAAACGAGTAGTTCGAACTGGGGGGTAGATGATGGCTACACTCACAGCGACCACCTGGCGGTTCGCTACAGTATCGACTATACGACCAGCATTCAGCGGACGGAAGAAGGGGCGAGGCCTAGCCCTCGTATGTGGAAGACATCATACTTCGACGACGAGGTATTTAAGGAAGCGCTCCGCCGCGAGCACAATACTCTCGGTCTGAGCGGCAAGCAGCTGGTAACAGTACTCTCGCGTGCATGCGATGCCACACTCTAAAAAATCATCACGTCTTATTCACGTGAAAAATCACGTAACTCGTCTGTCTTGAACAAACGACGATTGTTACGTGACGTTAGTAATGCTCACCTAAAATTCACGTAACTTTTACTAAAAATCTTGGCGAATGTGACTGTATACCCACGTAAACATTTTAAGTGAGATTGTGTTAGTGTGATTGCAGCTTCGGCATTTGCGTAAGACCTGCATTGTAAACAAGAATGACAGATACATAACCTAAACATAATGAGGCTTCGCGGAGGTAAGTGATATTTCAGGTGCATCTTGGTGGATATTTTCCGTGCCTGCATTTTCCCTCCTTGAAAAAAAAACAACGGAAGTTGGTTAAAATTTATTAGATTCGTTGAAAAATGATGTGGAAGAAAAGAAAGCTGCATGGAAGTCTAGAGCTACAGTTTTCCGGTCGCGTTAGTATAAAATTTTCAGTCCACTACTTTTTGGTTAATCAACAGCGGCAATATTAGCAATTTTCGAGCAAGAAACTGATTTTAAAATTCTCAGCGATTCTCATTGACATCATTTCTCAACAAATCTGATAAATTCCATTCAACATCCGCCGATAACTTTTTTTTTCTTCAAAAGTGTTTCTGCGGTAACTCCAAAGCGCAATGACCAAATGACGGCATTTCAATGTATCAATGCATCAACAACGCGAAAAAGATTCCCTTTTATGGGCAGTCCCTGTTCATTTTTGTATTCATTCCAATATATTGCAATACATTTCAAAACATGTAGTGGTTACCTGCTGTCTTGTAGCTTTCACTAAAATTTCACGTAACCAGTACGTACAAATCACGTCAGGTTCACCTGATCAAACACGTAACTACTTTCAAGCTTCACGTCATTAGTACTGGAAGATCCAGTCAGAGTCACCGGATAAATCACGTAACTCAAGGAAACTAAAATTTGTTCAGGTTACTTGTCATTCAGGTCACTCTTACGTGAAAAGTATGGTGGATGAGAACCATATTCGATTTCAGGTAAATGTGACGTGAAAATTTTTCAGAGTGCACCATGCCTAGGAAAGTCCACCCTAGGAATGGGAGGCCACCGGCTTACTGGTGGACTCAAGCAATTGCGAACCTGCGCCGCGCCTGCCTACGGGCAAGGAGGCGGATGCAGCGAGCACGCACAGAAAAGGAGCGTGTTGAACGACGGGTGGCGTTCGTGGCTGCTAGAGCCGCTCTGAAGACTGAGATTAGATCAAGCAAAAAAGCCTGCTTCGAGGGCCTGTGTCAAAGTGCCAACGCGAATCCATGGGGTGACGCCTATAGGGTCGTAATGGCCAAGACACGTGGGGCGATGGCCCCTACAGAGCGGTCTCCAGAGATGCTGGAGAGGATCATCGCGGGGCTCTTCCCACGTCACGACCCAAGTCCCTGGCCTCCCTTTGTGGAGCTGCCAGGGGCCAGGGTGGCCGACGAGGGAAGAGTAACTGTGGCGGAACTTGCGGGGATTGCACAGTCCCTTAGTGTAGGTAAGGCGCCAGGACCGGATGGTATTCCGAACCTGGCCATCAAAGCGGCCATTGCTGAGGCTCCCGAGATGTTCAGATCTGTCATGCAGAGATGCCTAGACGAGGGAGTCTTCCCTGAAGCATGGAAAAGGCAGAGCTTGCCCCTATTGCCAAAGGCGGGAAAACCACCGGGGGATTCGTCGGCATATAGACTTGCTTGATATGGCGGGGAAGGTGCTCGAGAAGATCATCCTTAACAGGTTGTTGATACGCACGGAGGTGCGGATGGTCTATCGAGTAACCAGTTTGGCTTCCGAAAGGGTAAGTCGACCGTAGACGCTATCTTGTCGGTTACCAAATCCGCGGAGATAGCTATCCAGCGTAAGAGGAGGGGAGTTCGCTATTGTGCAGTAGTGACTCTCGACGTGAAGAATGCTTTCAATAGTGCCAGTTGGGCAGCTATTGCAGATGCGCTCCTGCGTCCTGGAATTCCCGAGTACCTGTACAAGATTCTCGGAAGCTACTTCCAGAATCGAGTACTGGTATACGACACGGAGGCGGGTCGGAAGTGCGTTGACATAACCTCAGGGGTTCCGCAAGGTTCCATACTGGGTCCGGGGTTATGGAACGTCATGTACGACGGTGTCTTGAGGTTGAAGTTCCCGGTGGGCGTGGTAATCGTCGGCTTCGCTGACGATATGACGCTGGAGGTCTACGGCGAATCGATCGAAGAAGTGGAGTTGACTGCAGCCCACTCGATCGCAATTGTGGAGGACTGGAGGAGTGGATGAGTTCCAGGAAGTTAGAACTGGCTCACCACAAGACTGAGGTGGTTGTTATTAACAACCGAAAGTCGGAGCAACAAGCGGTGATAAGGGCAGGCAACTGCACGGTCACCTCTGAACGCCCCATCAAACTCTTGGGGGTAATGATCGACGATAAGCTCACCTTTGGTAGCCACGTCAATTACGACTGCAAGCGTGCCTCCACAGCTATAGTGGCATTGTCCCGGATAATGTCCAATAGCTCTGCGGTTTATGCCAGCAAGCGCAAGCTTCTGGCTAGCGTTGCTCTGTCCATACTGAGGTATGAGGGACCTGCTTGGAGCACGGCCCTGCGTATTAACTGCTACAGAACGAAGTTAGAAAGTAAGTATAGGCTCAAGTGCCTAAGAGTTGCGAGCGCGTACCGTACCGTGTCGCACGATGCACTTTGCGTCATCACCGGTATGATGCCTATTGACATCGTTATCGGTGAAGACATAGACTGCCGTGAATCGCATATTTGTCCCATCTTTGCTGGGTTTCCTATTCATATGGGACAAATATGCGATTCACGGCAGTAGAGTGCTTTGAAATGCGCGGCACGAGAGGCATCCGTAGGGCTGTCAGGATGGCCTCAATGGTCAAATGGCAGCGTGCGTGGCACAGTTCTAGTAAGGGTAGATGGACACATAGGTTGATACCGGAGATGGGTACGTGGGTCAAGAGGTAATTTCTGTAGCGATGACCGCAACATCTTTGTGTAAAATTCCATACAAATTCCACCTCGAATTTGGTAAATAATTTTCGGAAGGTTTTACTTAGGAATTCACCAAACAATATCTACAGGAATTCCCAAAAAGATTTCTACCGGAATTCATGAAAAAATCCGCTTGTATTTGAAGAAGATTTTTTTTTTTCAAGGATTCGCGGAGAAGTTTTTACAATAATTGACGTGCAGTTCCCGCGGAAATTCCTGAAAGACAGCAGGAATGTCTACAAATTATTCTGCCTTGAATTTATGGTATGAAAGAATTTCCGGAAGTTTTAGTGCTGACATTCGCCGTCGGATTTCTGTTGAAATTTCCGTTTGAACTCCTGGAGCAAGATTTCACAGGAATTGTTCGCACGATTTCTGAAAAAAAAATTTCGCGTTTTCTGCAGAAATTTCCACAAAGCTTTCCACAAAAAAAACAACTTCCGCTGAAATTTCTGAAATAAAAATTCGGAGTTTTCCAAAGCAATTTCTGCATCAAATTCAAGATTTTGGATCACATTTTACGAAACTTGAAGCTTAGGAAACTTAGATGTGGTAAAATTCATGTTATATATGAGTTCTGGTTAATGTTTCAAATATAACCGAGATCAGGGTCTCAAAAAAAAACAAATGGCAAATGGACTATGTATGTATTTGAATTTGTTACGATTAAAAATGTTATTTTTAATTATTAAAAATCCTATTTTAAAAATGTCATCATAATTTTGAATTCTTTAAGTTTTCTTTTACAATTTGTCGTAATAAAGATTCATAAGCTTTGTGATTCCAAATAATTCTCTGTCTAGTAATTGATTAGATCATTTTATTGCTTTTTTACCG
This sequence comes from Armigeres subalbatus, assembly GCF_024139115.2. Taxonomy (NCBI): domain Eukaryota; kingdom Metazoa; phylum Arthropoda; class Insecta; order Diptera; family Culicidae; genus Armigeres; species Armigeres subalbatus. The sequence goes on from NC_085141.1 coordinate 333,947,735, forward strand.
AAGAACCGTGCCAATTTTTCAACGTGCCTAAACGAATGTTCACACGTCTAACTACATAAAAATTAGCGAAAGCCTTTTGGATTGGGCTTCGTTCTAGCACTCTTTCACACTGTCTTTCAGATGAATAATTTATATAAGGGGAAACTTTTGGGAATATATTTTGACGAGACAATATCTTTTGAACGGTAGTAAAAGACAGAGCAAAATTTGTTATATTTTATTCTGCCTTTTTCATACACAAACTGCAGAAAAACTTCGAGCTCATGTTAAACTTCATTACCAGAATGCTGTAGAACGTGTTTTACCCGTGACGCTGGGTAAATACCATTACGTGGTGTGTTACGGAATAAGGTTTACCATGGTCATATTGCTAGCCTCTGGATGTCCCAACTTATACCTTCCTCAATATCCAACTTCGTTGTATTTATGATGGTGTCGCCAAGTCAGTTGCCCCCTGCTATGATTCATCCTCTCCCTAGTTACGGTGGAGATGCACACGGCCAGCAGTAGTAATCCTCATGCTTTTGTAATTTTTGTCTTTTCTTGATTTCTGATAGCATTCTAATAAGGATTTGAAAAAAACATGATATTCCTAGTTTCCGATCTACTACGAGTTACACAGTGACAATACGAATGCGTCTCAGCTCATACAAAAGTCACTATTAGGTCACTATTTCTGCTTCTGAAAGTCATTATTTGGTAACTTTTTTCGTCATCGTTAGTGACTAAGTCACTATTTTGAACGGCATTTATCGCTACCAGCCCTGCAATAGTCTTATGCGATCGTAGCAATCATCGACTTCGAGTCGAGTCAAGTACGAAGTTGAGGTCAAAATACGTATCTGCAAAGATCAGTTTTTGAGGTGGTAAAATGTTCGATTTTTTTTTAAAGGGAGCAGAAAATAGAAAAAATAATGAAGTAATTAGTACCCTATACCCCCTATGCCAATGGTTCCTTCCGATTCTTCCACAGTTATAAAAATCTTGTGTATGGCTCATACGAGTGGCAAAAACAATTGCCATTCTTTGAAAGTTTTGGTATTTCGATGCATCGCAATCATGAACCGAACTGGGAAAACCGGGACTGGAATGTGAGTGCCACCCTGCATACAGCACATTTCGAAGATCAGCTTTGAGAATGAGTCATTGGCAAATGAGTCAAATTTTGACTAAATTATTGAAACAATCCCTGCTAACAATATCATCATGCGATTTTATCAATTTTTTAATTTTTTCCACCCTCTTCGTTATCAAGAGCCTAACATGGCAAAAGAAGGAATTCATATTTGTTCGGGCCTTATGGAAAAACTATATGATTTTAAGATTTTTACTTACTTATGGGTCCTGTACACCTCCGGTGGTGCAAAGGACCGACTTGAAAGATCTCCATCCTGAGCGTTGCCCGGCTATCGCTTTAACCTGTTGCCAGGTTAGATTTCGGTCGACTTCTTTTATTTCTTTATTGAGGCTTCGCCGCCATGAGCCTCTGGGTCTGCCTCTGCTGCGATGTCCCGCTGGGTTCCAGTCTAATGCTTGTTTCGTTTCCGCCCCTACGTAGAGTGTGGCCGACCCAGCGCTCGGCAAGGTCGTTGAGCTTACTCTGCATATCAGAGCGCCGTTGCGCGAGGAGTGCAACGTCATCAGCCAATTCGAATTCGTTTAGGTGCTCCATGGTTATAGGCTGCCATAACAGCCCGCGGTTTGTTTCACGGTCATTCGAACCCACAAGAATCTCGTCGATTACGATGAGGAACAGTAACGGTGATAGAATACATCCTTGCATCACACCAGCTACGACCCGGATAGGGTCGGACAGGACCCCATAGTGCAGCACTCTACACGAAAAGGCCTCGTAGTGTGCTTCGATGAGGCCGATAATTTTCTCACCCTTGCGTCTCAGGGCGCCCCACATATTCTCGTGTTTTGTGACTACTGTTTCGTAGTCAATGAATACCAAGTAAAGGGACTATTGGAATTTGTTGACCTGCTCCAGAATGATGCGGAGCGTGACAATATGGTCCACACAGGATCTTCCGGCACGGAATCCGGCTTGCTGCCGCCGGAGAGTCGCATCGATCTTCTCCTGAATCCGGGCTAGGATAATTTTGCACAGAACTTTGAGAACGGTACACAGCAACATAATGCCTCGCCAGTTATCGCATACAGTCAGGTCACCCTTTTTGGGCACCTTCACTAAGATACCTTGCATCCAGTCGACCGAGGAAAGTTGCGGTGTCTCAGATATTACGAAATAAACGATGCAGTAGTTGAGCGGATGTCATGGGGTCAGCTTTGAGCATCTCGGCTGATATGCGGTCGACCCCTGGGGCTTTATTCGATTACATGCTTTGGATGGCTGTTTGAATCTCTAACAGTGATGGAGCTTCGGTATTGACGCGTGTTATACGTCGGATCCTAGGCAGATCATGCCGAGGTGGTGATGGCCTGGCTGGCACTTGAAAAAGTTGTTCGAAGTGCTCGAACCAGCGTTTCAGCTGGTCAGTTGGGTCGGTCAATAACTGATCATTCGCGTCTTTCACAGGCATCGTTGCATTCATCTTCGCCCCGCTTAAGCGTCGTGAGATATCGTAGAGAAGGCGAATGTCCCCGGTTGCGGCGGCTCTCTCTCCTTCGTCGGCCAGAGAGTCTGCCCACGCTCGCTTGTCCCGTCGACATGAGCGTTTTACTTCCTTCTCAAGAGCCGCGTATCGTTGACGGGCTACGACTTTGGCTCCTCTGGTTTTCGATCGCTCTATCGCGGCTTTGGCTTCTCTTCGCTCCTCTATCTTCCTCCAGGTCTCATCGGTGATCCATTGTTTTCTCTGGGAGCGCAGTTCGCCCAGATTATTCTCGCTGGTGTCGATGAAGGCCCGCGTCTCCAGTTCTTCAACAAAGGACCGTTTCACCGTGTCATCTTCCAGTCGGCGTGTGTTGAACCATTGTCCAACTCTTTCTTCCTGCCGACGAATCCGCGCAATGTGCAGGCGTATTTCTCCGATGAGGAGGTGATGATCAGACGCGATATCGGCACTACGTTTATTCCGTACATCCATTTTCGGCTGATGCAGATGTGGTCGATTTGATTTTCTATAAAGCCGTCACGGGAGACCCACGTGACCTTGTGAACCGGTCGATGAGGGAAGAGCGATCCCCCGATCACCATGTCGTTATTACCACAAAATTCTGCGAACAGCTCTCCGTTTTCGCTCATTTCTCCGAGACCATGGCGTCCCAAAATGCGCTCATGGTTCGAGTTGTCGGATCCGATCTTCGCATTGAAGTCGCCCAAACAGATCTTGATATCACCCTTCGGAATTCTATCTACGACGGCATTGAGTTGACTGTAGAAGTTCTCTTTGTCTTGCAGATCGGCAGCATCGGTTGGCGCATAACATTGGATTATAGTAAGGTTTCGGACCCGTGTTCTAAATCTGGCAACGATTATCCTTTTACTTATAGGTTCCCACTTCATAAGCGCAGAGTGTGCCTGAGCGCTTAGTAGGAAGCCAACTCCGCGATGCCGGGGAGCGTGTTCGCCTCGTAAACCAGAGTATAGTAGAACTTGTCCCGACGGCGTTCTGTGTTCTCCAAAGTTTGGCCAACGGACTTCACTCAGTCCCAGGATCTCAAGCTTCATGCGGCGTGCCTCATTGGCAAGTTGTGCCAATTTACCCTGCTGGGCTTGGGTTAAAACGTTCCATGTTCCTATTCGTGTCCGTTGTTTCGCGCTAAGAGTCGTCGCCGTAAAATCAGTCCGTATTCTTTCATTATCGGATTCTCGAACAAATTGATGTTTCGGGAACAGTAGGTTGTTGGCCCAAGGTTCCCTATCCACCGGGATGGGGCTGCCATCTTAGGTATAGCTTCCGGGGAATAGCATTTCATACTCAGCCGCTGGATGCCAGAACAGACGCTGTTGGAGTCACACCTCCTTGGTGAACAGACGCTCGGTCAGTCGGGTCAAATTTGTTTAAAGTCCCACCCAACACCAGGACTGGGCTAGTGCGCTTTGAGCGGCACACGGTCGCTTTGATAGGGCCTGCTTGGAGACACATGCAGCTTTTTATAGGAGTTCAACAGAGCCCACTGTCGAACCCCACCACATCCTAGGCAGACCCCACAGGACGCACCCTCTCACTCTAGCTGATGTCAGAAGGACAACAGTGCCCAGGCTGCACTACCAGCTAAGTACGCAACCCTTAGCTGGGGGTCAATTGTCATCGGAAGACCCGTGGAAGCGTGAGTATTGGAACTTGTGAGGACCAGAGCTATGTTAGGCGCCCCTTCCCGGATGTCAACTCACCATTTCGCAGCCCGATTTTAAGATTCTTTAATGATTTAAGCTAAAACGTTTGGTAAACTTAACATCAAATCGACGAAAATGCTAAATAAGGCTATCTGACGTTTATCATCTTTCTCCTGCACGCGCACAGACAGGATAGGGGGTGTTTTCATACGGAAACGCTTCGGAAGCGTTTCCGTATGAAAACAAACCCTATCCCGTCTGTGCGCGTGCAAGAGAAAGATGATAAACGTCAGATAGCCTTATGGGACGGGACTGATATGTGATTCATGGCAGACATGTGCCAAACATGCATCCGAAAATTTTAATTTATATGTTCGAGGGAGTGGATTCTTTTCGAAAAATTAGTAAAACACTCGCCGCTTCATTTATTGCTCTTTATTGTTGCATATTATTGTAAGTGTTTCCACGAGGTAAGCAGTAGGTATTTGTTCTTTTTCTTGCTGTTGCAGTTAACTTTTATCTTCATTGTTCATTACTATCTTCTTACGCCTAGAATGTTGTAGTAGGTCTACAATAATAGCTACCAAAAAGGGGTAGGTAGTGTATTCATATGTAATGAGTAGGTAGTAGGGTACTTCAGAAATCAATTTAACAATGCATCACTCATTCAGTATTTAAAAACTTAATGGGAAATGCGTAGTCAAATAGATTCGCTGGTACTTCCTAGCTATATTGCCGTCGACATTATTTGCTGCAGATCACTGGAGTATTAACGATTTGTGTCATACTGGTTGTTTCTTATATTTAAAATATTCGCATACACGTCTGTTTAAAAACTGTGTTGTATGAAATAATTTCTTATCATTATAATCATTGCAAATACTGCATTAGTAGAGAGTGTCGCGTGATGAAAATGGCGTGTGAATAATGTCATCGAACCAAACCTAATCTCAAGTTTACGTATTACAATGGATGCTATCAGTGTATGTTTAAAAAAAATCCTGTATATAAGTAGAGTATACATTTTGTATGTTTCAAGATCAGCTTTGCGAGAACTCGTAGAGAATAATACTAAATCGAAATACTGTGTGATTGTGTGCTTTCCTTTGTGCGCCTTGGCCTGCAAAATATATAATCAGAGAAGACAACTCCTTTCACCGTCAATTAAAAACCATCTTCGCTGGATCAAAATCTTATTTCGTTCAGCGGAATATCGAGGGCGGACAGTTTTACCAGCATGCGAATGCTCGGTCAACTACGGATGCCCGGTTCCAGCTCGGCGTAGTCCATCGTTTCATCGCCGGCTGACGAAGCGCTTTCACGTACCGTTTGCCACTCGCGGAACCGACGCCGTTGCTCACTCTTGGAGCACCAGTCGTCGAACTCCTCCGGGCTAAGTTCCTGCTTCAGCCGTTCGCGTCTCCAGCGGCGCATGTATTCGGCCCGATTGTGTCGCTGAATGGCCAGCTTTTCCGATTCGCCCGGCGCTGGCAAGATGGTTGGAGGACGGCCTACCATAGCTAACAGGGCCGAGGCTGTTTGTTGATTCTGCTGCTGCTGTTGCTGTTGGGATTGAGAACGCTTAGCACGCCACTTGCGCATATATTCAGCTCGCGATCTACGCAACGATGCCATCTGCTGTTCCGAGGTAGGTGAAGCTTGGCGGCTTGATTGTCCATCGTCTTGTTGAGGTTCTGATTTGATCATTGATTCCAGGGGAATTTGTGGAATTGGTACATTCTGGACGCCGCTCTTTAGTCTTCTAATTTCCGCTTCGACCTGACGCAACTGCTGTTGAGCCAGGATAGCGAACATTTCTTGAATCTGTTGCATTCGGAGCGCTTCTTCCTGTTGCTTGAAGTCGACCAATTCTTTCTGATCCACGACTGATTCGGCTTCTTCCGGTTGTTGATCCTGAATTAGCGGTTTCTCATGTTTTTCTCGCTGACGCATTCTCCAACGTCGCATCCGAGCGGCATTTTTGGCCTTTCGTTCGGCTTCACGTTCTTCAGAGTTCATCGAAGCAAAATCTTGACACTGAACCAGTCCGGATGGCTGCCCAATTGCCTCCACCTCGACTCCTTGCTCATAGAGTTTCTCGAACAAGCTTACATCTGGAGTGGATGAAGCATCTTCCGAGATAGCATTGGTTCCCACTGGGGAGGGCACTCCTGATCTGTTCACATCTGCAGCACTACCTTCGTTATCATCGGATTCTTCGCGAGTAAATGCATTGCTTTTAAGCAGTTGGTCATTGCTTTTGCAAAGCTCCTTGAAGTTGGCAAATGCATAGATTTGTTGAACACAATCGTTGCAGATTAGTGATTTGATGTCATCCGGAAGTGTTATCTACGTAAAATTTAACAAAAATCAATCATTAATCATTTAGGAGTTATCTTCTTGGCAGATTACACCTACCTGTACTTCAACGCAATCCAGAATTTGTGCCAATAGGGTTCGATCCGGAGCAGCATCCGGAGGGAACAACGGGTTTAGCGCATCTGCATGGGTAAGACACAATCGACAGAAGCTGTGCTTTCCAGTGCGGTCGGGAATGATAGATCCAACACCCCCTTCATCGTCATCATCAACAACAATGCCATTGGCTGCGCCATTCACTCGATGATGGGTGTTCAAGTTCAAAGGAACATTCTGCGAGGAAGAACTTGGCAGGATTTCGATTCCTCCCGGCATCGTTGTACCACATTTACCACACTCGACCCGAATCCCAACAATCTCCGATCGAGCCTTTCGCAATCTCGCACAATTGTAGCCCGATTTTCGCGGACGCGCTACAACAAACTCACAGAACCCTATTACGGCACACGTAGCAGTGTTACAAAATCACACGAAAACGCTATGCAACCCCTACAACTCCATTATGTTGACATTCCAAACTTATGCACCGCGACTGCATAACAAGTTTTTTCTTTCTTCTTCTGGTATGCAGCTGTCAGATCTACGATGGGAACATCGCGGGACAGGTCGGACAGGTAGACCGATCAGCGCCTGTTCTGCTAGCTGCGGGAACTAGCGGAACGACCAGGGGAAGCACGATTATTTAGTGAAACGAATATAAGGGTTGGAATTGTGTTTTAGATATACTCGATTAAGTTGAAAAACGGAATACGGGATTTGCAAAGTTGGATTTTTCTCGCAATCCGTACGTTAAACCTAACTTCGCTAGTGGCGCGCTAGTCTAATTAGGGCCTAATTAGACTAGCGCATTACTAGCGAAGTTAGGTTTAACGTACGGATTTCAAGAAAAATCCAACTTCGCTAGTCCCCCATTTCGGTTTTCGATATCGCTAGTCAAGCTCAAAATCGGAATCCAGCTTTCCACGCTCACCATAATGGCGGATGCTATAAAAAGTTTGACAAGAACTGTTTCCCGACACTGAACTGGAATTTCCATCAGAGCAAACATTGGTATCCCCGTTACCAACAACGACCATTGAGTTGTTTATTTTTCAAACAACAAGGATATTTGCGCAAGATTAAAAGCCATAAATTAAAGTCATTCTAAAATTTACTAACTACTCTCTCATTTCAGACATTATTGATACCAAAACTATATGATTGATGTCAGAACATATTATTGATACCAAATTACTAAATGTTCGAACATAAAGTTTGGAATACCAACAGATAGTTCAGGATTTTCCTATGACCCCTGTTATTTTTAGGCTGTTATACTCACTGTGCTCAGCTCTCAACCACATATCGTGCCCTTAAATATGGGCCCACTCAACTGACTCTAGCGGTTAAACATAATATCAAAGTTGTTTTTTCCAACACCCTGCAATAACTTCAATCTAGCTCTATGTTTTCATGATTGTTCTCAACACTACATTTTCCGGGCCTTCCCCCACAGACGAATTCCATACAAATTCCCAATACGGCATTTTAAGCTGGGAAGTATCTTCAACATGTGTATTTTTAAGGGAAAATTTATCGGACTTTGCTTTACTCTCGTTTTCTGCAACCAACGAACGAACTACGAGACGAATGAATACTTTTGATAATTGAACATGATACATTATTCGTCATGATTACAGTGATTACACATAGTACTTCTTTATGTATACATAATTTTGTTTTCACAATGTGTTATTCACAAAAGTATCAATAGAATATTCGGTGTATTTAGGACCTGGGACGAAATATTATGGAGTTCTTAGAGTATGAAATACATTTCAAGTACGGCGGTACGCAGTGTGTTTGAATATTTAAAATCAATTCCGAGGTATGGATAGAAAAACTGATAAACTATGCAAAAAATAATGCCGAACACTTAAAGCTTTTTTTAAATAACAGATAGGATTATTCCTGATACAGATTTCAGAAACAAATTTGTTTTCAAATAACTCCACAATGTATTAAATTTCTCTTATTATACTGTAACAAGCATGTGGCTGGCACTTGGGCTGGCATCGCTCTGCTTATTCACCCAGGCAGAAGGAATGAACATCATCTTTAGCATTCTTCACTTCAACGGCAAATTAGCTGATGGTACCGCTATTTGTTATAGAAATGTCATACATTATACCAGGAAACTTTTGGTCCTTTAGATATGAGCGAGAAGATGTCACCGCCATACAACTTTGTCACCCCAGATCAGGGTTTCTGCACGATAATTATTAGAGTAGTTTTACAATATCTGGAATAGAATGTTTAATGATTAAAAATAGAAACATTATGAATATGAAATCGATACATGTGTATATTTTCTTGTTTATAGAAAAATAACAAGTATAAGGTTGTCGTTGGCGACGAGAACATCATTTTAGTCGAAAATTTCAGTTCAGTGTCGGGAAGCAGTTAATGTCAATTTTTTTTATAGCATCCGCCATTATGGCGATCGTGGAAAGCTGGATAGGGGAATATAAAAGATATTTTAGTTACCAGATAAACATTGTCGCTGTCGTCGCTGTCCGGAACATCTTTTGCTGGCGAGGATAGGGGATCTAAATGCCAATGAAGTTAAAATAAAAGATAGTTTAGTTACTGTGTGGCTCCAAATGGCTGGAGCAAAATGAGATGACAGCAGCTCTCCGCCGGTGCGTGTGCACGCCACGGAGATCTGACAAGAAGCCCCAAGTTATGGCTTGCTGCTTACCGATTGACACGCTGAGGTGGTAATATTTAATCACACGCTGATGGTAACTTACTCAAACCCCACATTCCCCTTCTTCTCTCACAAAAAAGGAACAAAAAAAATCCTCTAGCATAGGAAGCAGTGTTTTTTTCTTCAAACTTATGTCGTTTTCGTTTTTGCGGTGTAGCTGCACCGGGTGTACACTTTCTGCACTGAAATTGTTCGTTTTTGGTTTTCGCTCTACACTCAAACCAGAGCATTAGTGATTAATCATAGATTTAATCATGATTAATGAATAATGGGTTATTTAATCATTATTCATTAATCATAATCATACAAAAATACGATTCAATCATTAATCACTAATCGTTAATCATAGATTTTTGCATTTAATCATTAATCACTAATCGTATTCATGATTGTTTTGAGTTTATTCATTAATCATCAATTTTAATCATTGCATACATTGCTTTTATTCATTATTCTTTAATCATAATCATACAAGTTTTATACCTTTAATACCATAATTTGGTAGAAAGGTTATTTGATTATTGATAACTATGCAAATCATTCAATTTGATTATTCATAATCATTAATCATATCGATTGTTAATCATTAATCATACACACATTGTGTCAGCATTTAATCGTAAATCATACTTCAAGTGCTTCAACGTTTTATTCATTAATCATAATCGTTAATCATTGTCAAAAATTTAATAATTTAATCGTTAATCATAATCATTAACCCATGTCAAAAATGAATAAATCATTAATCATAATCTTTAATCATAGAGTTGAATGATTTAATCATAGTAAATTTAATCATTCATTGGAAGCTTTATTCATTAACGCTCTGACTCAAACCCCACTTTTTCGTGCACCGTACGGAAAGTGTAGCACGCATAAAATCGAGAGTGTAGCTTGTTCGAATGGTGGTGTTACCAATACAGCCACATGCCACGTGCTTGTTGCTGTCAAATTCTGTTTTGTTTTGGCTTCGGTTTTGATTTGCCGGGTGCGCGTTGGAGTTAGATTTTTTTTAATAAAGTGGGAATGGTAATTGCGCGTTTTAATTCTATTCATCTAATGCAAAATAAATAAAAATGTAGTTTTATGTATGTCATAAGAAAAGAATACTTAAAAACAGTGAAGGACATTTACTAATCGATTAGTTTATAAAAGTTAGGCGATGAATCAAGGTAAAAGAAATTGCTTACATTCAACCAGTTGTATTGTATACTAATTCATGTTCCTGCTATTAAATTTTATACTTTTGTTACCTTGACCATCGGTTTGAATATATTATTAGTCATGAAATTATTCTATTAAACAAGTTTTTTTTGTGGAACTTGAAAATATGTAGTTCCAAAATTTTGAACCAATATCAAAACTTGTTCTTCGAAGTATCTTTTGGAAAAATCAACAAGTTTGAGGTGAAGAATCATTCAATTAACCTGTTTTGAATTCCAAGTTTTTGGTATTTGCAAAGGATTTTTACAACATTTTCAGATTTTGAATATTCAGCTTTGATCTATTGAGATTTTGTTGATCTTTATTATCTAATAGAATCTATAATGACTCAATAGCAATAATTACAGTCTTGCTTTGCTAGCTCACATTTTATTACATGGGCCACCTTTTAGTTGAGCCTTTACTGGTTAATCCATGGAATTGAAAACGTAGTTGAGCATATTTAGCATAATTTGTGAATTGTAATATTAAAGTCGCAGTACATATGTTCAAATGGCTGCCAGGTCACCTCTTAAAAATAAAATTCAATAAATGAGGCGATGTGTTATAGTCTATTCAGATTACGCCATTAATCTTAATAAATATCGTGTACAAGTGGAATTGAAAATTGAATGTATGTGGATGGGCATCAAGTTACTCTTTATCATATTTATTATAATAAATGGCGTAATTTTAAACGGCTATTAGCTCAATCAGCATATCACGAAAGTACATGTATAACAAGATTAGTTTAGAATCGAGTTTAGAATGTATAAACTGATTCGTTTAATAAATATCTTAAGCAAAGCAATATTTTATAAAACTGGAAAACTTTGGAAACCAATTTCATTTATAACACATTCTACTTTCCACCTAATTTGTGAGTGCTAAGAAAAATGTATGTCTCTTACGAAACGAAGTTCGCCGCATTGTTATAAAATAACAAATTAAGGATTAGTGAAAACGTTTCCCTCAGATTCCAACACTTTTCTCAAAAACCTGAAATGGCCCAAGAATTCCCAATGAAAACCCAAAAATCAATCTACTTGTAGTTTTGTATTGTGATTAATTGGAATATGCTTTTGCATATTTAAATACTTCCATCAGAAACAAAGAAGCTCTTAATGAATTATTGGCCGTGAAATTTTGCAATATTTGATTCGTTTTGAAATATCATGCATCGTTTTCATGATCTGTCAGACAGTGAGTACTGTGTTCAGCTTTAGATAAACGAAGCAATTCAACAGAAAGTAAAAGTAAAATGTCTATAAGAGTGACACTATTCATACAATTTCAATTTAATCCCAACAAGAATGATCGGAATAACATACATATTTCTAAGCAGGCAGCAAGAACAAAAACAAATATGACAGAAGCATGGAAGATGACCGATGTCACACATACTTTCGCAATCTTATTGGGACTGCACTGAAAATGTTCGTTTATGGGGTGCAAAATTATGCACTTTCCGGTGTAGCTACACCACAAAAACGAAAACGACATTATTTTTGCGAGACGGTGATGAACATTGAACATATTGCATTTGGAAAACCGATTAATTCATTTGAAAACTGAACTCCAAAATAAACTTGTCTTAACATCGGGATTTTCAATCGAAGCACAACTATATTGAAGTCAATTGAATGTCTCGTTTAAATGATAATCTAAGTATGGTACCTAGTGTTATGATATTGATCTCTCAAGATACATTATGGATTGCAGCAATAATGTAAATAACTTATTCTGCCGAATGAATCCAACTATCAGCCTCGTGTATGGTAACTCAGGCCTGGTAGCGGGTCACTTTTTAGTGACTTGGTCACTTTTTTCGGCCTAGTCACTAAAAAGTCTCTTTTTTCGACCTCAAGTCACTAAAGTCACTTTTTCTCGCAAAAAGTCACTATTTTCAACTTTTGAAACTATTGACCAAGATTATTTTATAAAGCTTTATGTATCCATCGGATGATGCTTTGTTCATGGCAGAAATGAAATTACGGATCCGCTCAGAAACTTCGCCAGCCATTTAACTCGCTGCTCTTATTGGCATTCCACCAGTAGCTAATTGAATGTGTTTTACGTCACAATTTATAAATTGGTATACAATCATGCAATCAGGTGACCTGTCGATTTCAAGTTTTCAAATTCAATCTTTATACAGTAGTGGAAGGTGGAAAGACTTGACCCCTTGGTAGACATTCTTCTCCCCTGTTTCACCAAGAACTAAAGTAGTATTGTTATACCGCATTTTTCTAGACAAAAGATCGTTATGTGGCGAGTTATTTTTTTTGATTGACAACCTTATTTACTCTATTATTCACTGTGTTTTGTTCCTCCTAAAAATGTTTTTAGTGGCCACGCAAAATTTGAACAACATCTCCCAATAATGACCAAATGCATTTTAAAATGATTTCACAACACAATTCACAAATATGATGATTGATCTTCATTGATAAAAATGCCAACATACCACCACAATTTCAGGATTTTTGGATTGTGAATTGTTGCCTCAATTTGAGGAGACTTGATCTCTCATTAGTCATCTTTTTCGCCGATTTTCGCCGAGAAATAATTTTTGGAGAAGACAAACAGGTGTTATTAGTGATAACCATATTTCGCTCACTTCCAGAGGCGTAAAAAATTGATTTGCTTGCAAGACTACTCATAGTTTTGAGTAGTCCTGCTTTTGACTGATATTGAGTAAAATTTCCGTGGGGTTAAAAGAGAGGGCAATATAATTTTACTTAGTCGTTTCTCTTCTGAGTTTGTTCTAAGAGATAAAAGTTGTGAGTGAAAGATGTTTTCCGCCACAAATTACGGAAAAATTATTCTCCTTCGACCCAAAAACGCTTGATTTCGTCTCATCGAACTTGCAACTGAAATTGGAAGTCACTATTTGGTCACTTTTTTGCAACTGAAAGTCACTATTTGGTCCCTTTTTTCGTCAGCTTTGGTCACTAAAGTCACTATTTTCAGTGGCTTCGGTCGCTACCAGCCCTGTAGTAACACCATCTAGCTGACCTTCAACATGTCGATGTTGAACTTCCGAACAATCGCCTTGAAAATGATATTTATTTAAAAAAGATAGAGATACTATACCTCAATTTTAGACTTACGTTAACTAGTACTATTAGCCAACTACTCCAAACTCTAGTTTTTTTAAAGCAGGCAACGTTTTTTTTTAAACTTCATGAATTTCGGATATCTGATCCAACGGGCAATTCCGATATGACTACTAAGTCAGTGAATCCCAAAATAAACTGCAATATAATGTGTTTCGCCTTCCAAACAACTTTGTGGCATAGGATGGTTCTCCATATGTCTCAGATTCCGTTAGAATAAGCTTAACTTGTGGTCTCCCAGCAGCGCTTTATGATTTACCAAATCATAAACTATTTTACAGCGGTTTTTCAGACGCATCTTGTGAATTTCCAAACCACAACCAATTTACCATCGGTCTTCCAGACACGCTTTGTGATTTCCCAACCACAATCCATTTTCCAGCGGTCTTCCAGACGCGCTTTGTGATTTTCCAAACCACAATCCATTTTCCAGCGGTCATCCCGACGCGCTTTGTGGTTTTCCAAACCACAATCCATTTTCCAGCGGTCGTCCCGACGCGCTTTGTGATTTTCCAAACCACAATCCATTTTCCAGCGGTCATCCCGACGTGCTTTGTGATTTTCCAAACCACAATCTTTTTTCCAGCGGTCATCCCGACGCGCTTTGTGGTTTTCCAAACCACAATCCATTTTGATAAGAAAATTATTTTGAGCTTTTTAGTGGAATGTTTTCACCTGTCATAAGACGAGTTTGAACAATCCCATTGAATTCCACCACTTAATTTATTAATAATAATAAATTAAGTGGTGGAATTCAATGGGATTGTTCAAACTCGTCTTATGACAGGCACAATCCATTTCCAGCGGTCGTCCCGACGCGCTTTGTGATTTTCCAAACCACAATCCATTTTCCACCGGTCTTCCAGACGCGCTTCATTGCAATACAATATTTTTTTTCAAACCATTAAATACTGTATTTTTCAAACATTAAACACTTGAATTCAACTTACCTTTTGAAATCAGCGTCAGGATACAAAAAACAACCTGGCAGGATCGCCAAAATGTGTGGCTCCAAATGGCTGGAGCGAAATGAGATGACAGCAGCTCTCCGCCGGTGCGTGTGCACGCCACGGAGATCTGACAAGAAGCCCCAAGTTATGGCTTTCTGCTTACCGATTGACACGCTGAGGTGGTAATATTTAATCACACGCTGATGGTAACTTACTCAAATCCCACAGTTACCAGATAAAGATTGTCGCTTCGGTTCCCTTTGTTCTGCTGTCCGAAACATGTGTAGTACCTATCTGTCAAATCGTATTTATTTTTCCTTCATTGGCATTTAGATCCCCTATCCTCGCCAACAAAAGATGTTCCGGACAGCGACGACAGCGACAATCTTTATCTGGTAACTAAAATATCTTTTGGGACTATCGATGTTCGCAACCCGTAAGTTAAACAGACTTGCATGGAACATTTTAAAGTTGAATTCACTGAACTTAAATCCAAGGAAAACCGAACAGAAAACAATTATAACGCGCAAATCTGATGATAAATCATTAGATCAGATTTGCTTATACCGTTACCTATACCGAAACTTTGCGCGTGTTGCGATATGCTTTAGTAAAACGATTAAAATTTAAAAAGCACAGGAATAATACTGAATATACAATTTCACCGATTTACTATCAAAACCTAGAGCACAGTCTTACTTATTTGAAACTTGATGGGCTACAGCTCTTCGATGAACCTACGCTGAATGGAGTATCCTTCTCCACTGGACTCGATCCTGGGTCAATCGCTTCCAGTCGCCCTGAACATTGAGCGCACTCAGGTCCTCTTCAACTGCAAAAAGCCATCGTGTACGCGGCCTTCCACGAAGCCTGCGGCCTCTTCCGGGTTCTCTACTAAATATTATCTTCACTTGACGTTCTTCCGGCATACGAACAACCTGACCAGCCCACCGTAGTCTGCCTTGTTGAATAAGCTTAATAATATCCAGCCCTTTATACACCTGGTACAATTCGTGATTCATGCGGCGCCGCCAGATACCATTTTCCTGTTTACCGCCAAGTATTGTCCGCAGCACCTTACGCTCAAACACTCCGAAAGCTCTCCGATCAGCCTCCTTTAACGTTCATGTTGGTGGCCGCGCGAGTTTTGTTTTCGTTTGCAGACTACGGGACTTAAGCTGGTTACGAAGTCCGTAATAAGCTCTATTTGCAGCAGCAATACGCCTTTTTACCTTGCGGGTAACATCATTATCGCACGTCACTAATGTTCCAAGATACACAAATTCTTCTAGCACTTTAAACTTTTCACCATCCAGCACCATTTCGCTACCACCACCACCAATGAACCCACGTTGATTTCCAGCGACCATATACTTCGTTTTGCTGGTATTGATCGTGAGTCCAATCCTCGCTGTCTCCCTCTTAAAAAGCACAAAAGCCTCTTCCACGGCACGGCGATCAATCCCGTTAATATCGATATCGTTCGCAAATCCCACCAGGAGCATATGCGATCTTGTGATAATGGTACCGCTTCTTTGCACACCAGCTCTCTTAATCGCTCCCTCGAGCGCCTTTTTGAACAGTAGCTACAAGAGTGCATCACCCTGCTTTAATCTATCTAAGGTAACAAATTACGTGGATATTTCATCCGCAACCATTACACTTGATTTCGATCCGTCCAACGTTATACGAATCAGCCGTATCAGTTTCGCCGGAAAACCATGTTCTAGCATAATTTGCCATAATTCATTCCGTTTCACTGAATCGTTCGCCGCCTTGAAATTAATAAACAGATGATGTGTCTGCAAGTTGTACTCCCGGAATTTATCAAGGATTTGTCTCAGGGTAAACATTTGATCCGTCGTTGATCGGCCCTCACGAAAACCTGCTTGGTATTCGCCGACGAAGGACTCTTCAAGCGGTCTCAATCTGTTGAACAGAATACGGGACATAATTTTGTACGCCGAATTGAGGAGGGTTGGAATAGTTACAACACATCTAATTATGCCCAAAATTTGCCTATCCCAGTTATTATGGACATCCCCTGTATTCGTGCAGCGCTAAACATCCCAATAGGTCTATTGAGCCGATAAGATTTCACTCATTACTTTTAAAAACTACTGCAGGCTTTTTTGTTTCTCTTTTTGGGCCTCGATTGATCTGATTGATACCGTAGGCTGAATTCCCGAACGTTTTAGAGTACCTTGACCTTCTCGTATTCAAGAAAATTGTGTTTGCATGATGCTTATTGCTTATTATGCTTATTGAACCAGGTTGGGTGAATTCCGACTATTAGGACATTGGCCAAAGCCTCAATTGATCTGGTAGATACCGTGGGCACGGCAAATGCTGGGTAAAGCGTACCATTGGTACCTGAAGGAATAAAATGGACCCCATCTTGCGGTCCTTAGCCTCTTACCCAGCAACTCCTATCCCTACCTCCCCGTGGTGCTGGCCGGGATACGAGCAACCTTAGGAAGATCGGGTAACCAACCCCGGTGGGAACTATGGTCGTATGCTGACAGGGAAGGGGGGGTTTGCTCCTCTCCGGAGGTGCAAATCTTACTGAGCATCTGTTCTCCATGTCAGGATCGGCTCACAACAGCGTCTGTTCTCCATGTTAGGGGCGGCTGTTCATCGTCCGAGTGCCAGCGAGGGACTCAAGTGAAACTGTGCACCATGGTCCACCGGGAATAAGGAGGAATGGTCCTTCGGAAATTTAGGGGGTTTGGTGTCAGGCCCTGCAAGCCAGCCTTTAAAAAAACATAAGCAACGAACAATCAACAAGAGAGTACGGACCGGAACCATCGGCGAAGACCACTGCGACGAAAAGGGACTAGCGATTGGAAACTCGGTTCGTGGAACTGCAAATCTCTCAACTTCATCGGGAGCACACGCATACTCGCCGATGTGCTCAAGGACCGTGGATTCGGCATCGTAGCGCTGCAGGAGGTTTGTTGGAAGGGATCAATGGTGCGAACGTTTAGAGGTAATCATACCATCTACCAGAGCTGCGGCAACACACACGAGCTGGGAACAGCTTTCATAGTGATGGGCGATATGCAAAGGCGCGTGATCGGGTGGTGGCCGATCAATGAAAGAATGTGCAGGTTGAGGATCAAAGGCCGGTTCTTCAACTTCAGCATAATCAACGTCCATAGCCCACACTCCGGAAGCACTGATGATGATAAGGACGCATTCTACGCGCAGCTGGAACGTGAGTACGACAGCTGCCCAAGCCACGACGTCAAAATCATCATAGGAGATTTGAACGCTCAGGTTGGCCAAGACGAGGAGTTTAGACCGACTATTGGAAAGTTCAGCGCTCACCGGCTGACGAACGAAAACGGCCTACGACTAATTGATTTCGCCGCCTCCAAGAATATGGCCTTTCGCAGCACCTACTTCCAACACAGCCTCCCGTATCGGTACACCTGGAGATCACCACTGCAGACAGAATCACAAATCGACCACGTTCTGATTGATGGACGGCACTTCTCCGACATAATCGATGTCAGGACATATCGTGGCGCTAACATCGACTCTGACCACTATCTGGTGATGGTTAAACTGCGCTCAAAACTATCCGTCATCAACAATGTTCGGTACCGACGACCGCCGCGGTACGACCTAGAGCGACTGAAGCAACCTGATGTCGCCACTGCGTACGCGCAGCATCTCTAGGCAGCTCGATGGGGTCCCTCTTGAGGACTGCTGGAATACAGTTAAAGCAGCCATTAACGACGCAGCGGAGAACAACGTCGGGTATATGGGTCGAAGTCGACGGAGCGATTGGTTCGACGAAGAGTGCAGACAGATTCTGTCGGAGAAGGACGCAGCGCGGGCGGTCGCGCTGCACCAAGGTACCCGGCAGAACGTGGAACGTTATAGACGGAAGCGGAGACAGCAGACCCGCCTTTTTCAGGAGAAGATGGAACAGCTGTGCCGTTCTCAAGAAACACGCAAGTTCTATCAGAAGCTCAACGCATCCCGCAAAGGCTTCGTTCCGCGAGCCGAAATGTGCCTGGGATAAGGATGGGAGCATCTTGACGGACGAACGTGTGGTGATGGAAAGGTGGAAGCAGCACTACGAGGAACATTTGAATGGCGCTGAGAGTACAAGCAGTGAAAGTCAAGGCAGCGGAGGAGATGACTACGTCAGCTCAGCGGACGATGGAAGCCAACCAGCCCCCACCTTGAGGGAAGTTAAGGATGCCATTCAACAGCTAAAGACCAATAAAGCAGCTGGTAAGGATGGTATCGGAGCTGAGCTCATCAAGATGGCCCCGGAAAAGCTGGCCACTTGCCTGAACAAACTGATAGTCAGAAACTGGGAAACCTACCCCATCTACAAGAAAGGCGACAAGCTGTAGTGTGAGAACTTTCAAGCGATCGCCATCCTTAATGCCGCCTACAAAGTGATATCCAAGATCATCTTCCGTCGTCTGTCACCATTAGTGAATGAGTTCGTGGGAAGTTATCAAGCCGGCTTCGCTGACGGCCGCTCGACAACGGACCAGATCTTTACTGTACGGCAAATCCTTCAAAAATGCCGTGAATACCAGGTCCCAACGCACCATCTGTTCGTTGATTTCAAGGCGGCATACGACAGTACAGACCGCGTAGAGCTATGGAAAATTATGGACGAGAACAGCTTCCCTGGGAAGCTTACCAGACTGATCAAAGCAACGGTGGATGGTGTGCAAAACTGTGTGAAGATTTCGGGCGAACACTCCAGTTTGTTCGAATCGCGCCGGGGACTAAGACAAGGTGATGGACTTTTGTGCCTGTTGATCAACATTGCGCTAGAAGGTGTTATGCGGAGAGCCGGGTGTAACAGCCGGGGTACGATTTTCAACAGATCCAGTCAATTTATTTGTTTCGCGGATGACATGGACATTGTCGACCGAACATTTGCAAAGGTGGCAGAACTGTACACCCGCCTGAAACGTGAAGCAACAAAAGTTGGACTGGTAATGAATGCGTCAAAGACAAAGTACATGCTTGTGGGCGGAATAGAGCGCGACAGGGCCCGCCTGGGAAGCAGGGTTATGATAGACGGGGATACCTTCAAGGTGGTCTAGGAATTCGTCTACCTCGGATCCTTGCTTACGGCTGACAACAACGTTAGTCGTGAAATACGAAGGCGCACCATCTGTTGAAGTCGGGCCTACTACGGGCTCCAGAAGAAACTGCAGTCGAAAAATATTCGCCACCGCACCAAATGTGTCATGTACAAGACGCTTATAAGACCGGTTGTCCTCTGCGGACATGAAACATGGACAATGCTCGAGGAGGACTTGCAAGCACTGGCGGTGTGCAAGAAGACGGTGTGTGGTGGTGAAGAATGAACCACGAGCTCGCCCAGCTCTACGGCGAACCCAGTATCCAGAAGGTAGCTAAAGCCGGAAGGGTACGATGGGCAGGACATGTTGCAGGAATGTCGGACAGAAACCCTGCAAAGATGGTGTTCGTTTCCGATCCGGCAGGTACGAGACGGCGTGGAGCGCAGCAAACGAGATGGGCAGACCAGGTGCAAAACGACTTGGCGAGCGTGGGGCGTATCCGAGGATGGAGAGATGCGGCCTCGAACCGTGTATTGTGGCGTCAAATTGTTGATTCAGTGTTATCTGTTTAGATGTAAACAAAATAAATGAATGAAGATACCGTGGGCTGAACTCGAGAACGTTTTGGAGTACCTTGAGCATCTCGTATTAACAAATCACAGGCATAACGTTCAGAATGGCTCAACTTGAGGGTGGGTCATATTGCCCCTACTGCCCTTTTTGTAGAAATTACTAGTTTTTATTCATAAGGGTGTGAATAAAAAGTAGTAAATCACACTTTACTACAAATTTAGTACTACCTACATACTTATGTAGCAAAATGGTATGATTAAAAGCATTTTTACTTTACTTCAATTTTTAAACATTTGAACTACTGTTGTGGAACTTGTTTAGCAGTTGGTTGGTATAAATAAAATCAGCAAATAGATACTACAAATTATGTGTAGTCTGCTCAAGAGCTTGTTACAAAATTATTCCGTCGTCTGGATTTGAACTTGCCTAAATTCTGAAAGGAGGCAAAATGTGTTTATGAATTGAAATGACCACCGTAAATAAAATTATGCGATACGATTAGTGATATATATCAAAGTTTGTCGTTTGTTATCGAAAGGGTGGGGTTTAACTTATTGTGAGCCTAATTTAACGCAGGCCACGGTATTATGAATAAATGTATCTAAGTATTTAATATGAATAAACAGGAAAGCAACATCACCGCTTTGCGGATAAATCCTTTTGATTAGCCACCGCTATGAATTAGATAGGTGTTTAAATATTCGGTTGCTCCAAAATCTAAAAATAATATTTGATTGAACCTAAACTGCATACTTTCTTTAACCCTGTGAATAATTCGCAAAACGAGATTTCATTGTTCGTATTACACACCAGTTAGAATTTATGCACTCCTCTATTGTTAACTAATTGTATTACTTAATGCATGCCAGCCCACCAATACGGCCGCGCGATGCACTCTCCGGTCATCAATTCCAGTGTCGTGTGCTGTGATGTCTAGTTTTTTTTTCAAGGCTAGAGCAATGATCCTCTGCCCAGTCATTATTCTGCCGTCGTCGCTCGAAGATGGACCGTTTTAGCTGGATCTCGTGAGTACATTCCACACCACATTGCTTGATTGTCGCGAATAGATTATCCTAATCAAACTGTTTGTAAACTTGAAGCTTGTGCCTCGCGTTGATGTTCGCGTGTACGTCGCATCGTACGTTCGCCAAAAATATAACCTGTTGGGAGCTGCCCTGTCGCCAGAATAGATACCACTTTGATTGTTGCATCCGAAATTTGGAGATTGATGATGGGACTACGATAGAGAGTGCCAATTTCGCCAAGCAACAGTACATCCTGTTGGAGGACAGCAACATCTACACGGTGTCCCCGCAGTTATTCCAACTGATGACGGATGCTAAGATGCTGGAAATTACCGGAGGGTTCGTCCCGTGGGTTTATTTGAGACCGTCGTTAACCATGCTCACAATTACCGACAGTCAAACGAAGCAGATTTTCATCGATCCGGAGCAGAAAAAGTATCGACTGATTTGGCTGGAAGTTCGAAACATTACCATGAAAGAACTCCCGCAAAATCTGAACCAACTACGAGACCTGGAGCACATCGGTTTGGTTGACTCCGGGTTGGAATTTCTGCTAATGGATCAATTCGACGGTTTGAACAAGCTGGAAGAGCTCAATCTCTCCGGGAATAACATCGCACGAATTTACATTAACTTCCCGATGAGAATGCCATCCCTTCGGTGTCTTCAGTTGAACGACAACCAGCTGACCGCGATAGACCTCAGCTATTGGCACATGCCCGAGTTGACGTCGTTCGACCTTTCCTCGAATCAGCTCAAGTACATGGCGCACTACAATAGCAATCAGTTTGAAAAGCTGTGCGCCATCAAAGCGGAGCGGAACAAATGGAACTGTAAGTGGCTGGAGGAATTTTTGCACGCGTGCTTCCACTTCAAGGGTTACGGGTTTAGCGAACGGCAGGTCGAATGCGACGAGGATCTGGAATGGCGGGAAAATTGCTGCTACGGAAATGAAACCGACGATGGTTATTTGGAGTACCTGAGGGAGATACAACTAATTTGACGGTGGGAGCAATGCTGAAATAGGTGTGATCAAATGTTTTTGGTTCTTAAAATTGTAAAAGTGTTCATTTTTGGCTTCTAAATATTGTAGGGATAGTGTAATAAATACAGACAGAATCTGTTTTACTCAATTTTCTATATTTGAACCTTTTTAATGTGAGAAGGCACAACCTGGCACAACTATTCCTAAAATTTGAATAAAGCTCAATAAGACCGGCATCAAACCACACAACAGATACATTTCGGCTTCGCAGCTGCGAGGTATCTAACAATATAATTACCATTTTATGTATTCGTATATCATAAGGATAAGTCCAGCGAAGTCGATGGAGTTTTCATTCAACCCTAAAATAACCAGATACATTTTGTTTCAGCGCACTCACTCTTGCTCATTAGTCCTTACCGACGTAAAAGATTTCCATCCTGGGCGGCTGCTCGCTTTAGCCTTGACCTGGGCCTAGGTGCGATTCCTGTCGACTTCCTTTATTTCTTTTTTGGGGCTACGTCGCCACGAGGCGCTTGATCTGCCGCTGCTACTATGTCCTGCCGGATTCCAGTCCAGCGCTCGCTTACAGATTTCGTCTCCGCTCTTTCGTAGCGTGTGGCCGACCCATACCTATTTACGCTCTCGAATTTCTATTGATACCGGTTTTTGATGTCATCATCGATGGAGCTCAGCACACCAAGTCTCACTAGCGTATAACAACACAGATTTCACGTTAGAGTTATATATTCGAAATTTAATGCGTTGTCTAATTTGATTGGATCTCCATATACAGTGAACTCTCCCTTACTCGATATTGAAGGGACCATCGAGTTAGGGAGGTATTGAGACAGAGAACACATTTATATTTGGTCTAATACCGTTTAGCCGAGTAGTTAAAATTTGTTTTCTTAATAAGTGAAGTGAGAAATGAGCTGTTCGACGTACATAGTGAATCGCGAGAACTGAGATGTGAGAAATGAGATTTTTTAAATAAGTTCAGAATAGTGAGAAGTGAATTCTAAAAACGAAAGTGAGTATTGAGTAGTGAGATGTGTGCAGTAACAGTGTGAGTAGTGTTAAGTGAGAAGTGAGAAGTCAGTGGTGAAAAGTGAGAAGTGATAGTTGCGTAGTGATAAATGATGATAATAATAAGTGAGAAGTGGGTGGAGAGATATAAGACAAAAAGAAGGTAGAAAAAAAGAAAGAAGGAAAGATAATCTTGCTTTTACTTCTCGTTCCCCGGTCACACTTTTTCCTACTGCCTCCTCACAACTCATTGCTCACTTCTCGTTTCTCACTTCTCACTACTAACTTCTTACTTTTCTCTTCACACATCTCGTTTCTCTACCTCCCTCTTCCCACTACTCTCTTCTCTCTTCAAACTTCTCACTTCTCACTTCAAACATAACACTTTTTATATCGCACTTTTCACTTTTCAGATGCTCCATAGTAAAAGGCTGCCAGAGTAACTTTCGGTTTGGCACACGGACAATCGCTCCCACCAATACCATGATCTCGTTGATTTGTAACTACCAATG
Organism: Armigeres subalbatus; assembly: GCF_024139115.2. Taxonomy (NCBI): domain Eukaryota; kingdom Metazoa; phylum Arthropoda; class Insecta; order Diptera; family Culicidae; genus Armigeres; species Armigeres subalbatus. The sequence goes on from NC_085141.1 coordinate 333,971,571, forward strand.
ACGCCCATGCGTCTGTGGCATGGACGTCCGTACGTCCCGAGCCAGCTCACCTCTTCAATGTCTCAGGGTCGGCACAACGTGCTGGGGAAAACTCACCTTTTCACTTAAAATGTCTCAACCTGTAACTGTTTCTTTTAGTGAATGCGAGAAATCAATAGGAAAAGCTAATTATAATCGCCACATCAGTTAAATTTGTATTCATTTTCCTTTCACTGTCTTATAATTTGGAAAGCCTAATTGGGTCTCTGCTCGAGTTACCTTCAATTCTCGAATTCCGTTTGGTGCAGGCCGTATATAACGTTTGGCCGCGGTCGTATGTTGACGGACGATTTGTTCAGCGCATCTGGGAGCGGAATCACATCACTGCACTGATCACTGCAGTAATTTAGAGGAATTATCTAGCTCACAATCGCGACACCTTGTCTTCCCGGTGGCTTAACTACACGGACAGTTCTTCGTATCGTCTTAACTTTTGCAACACCGGAGGACGACCTCTAAACACTAACTGGCAACGTTGGCAGTAAGGAGGTCCAGTTCGCCACCCAGTGGCCACTAAGAGTTTTCACTTTCAACGCGAGCCAGATTTAAGCAAGACTATGCTTTAAATTGTCTATTTGAGAATCTATTGAAAGGGTGATAAAATCACTTAGGATAAACTCACTGTCCGTCACGAATCATTTTCATTTTTCATTTATTTAGTCTACATCTAAACAGATAACACTGAATCAACAATTTGACGCCACAATACACGGTCTGCCCATCTCGCTCGCTGCGTTCCACGTCGTCTCGTACCTGCCGGGTCGGAAGCAAACACCATCTTTGCAGGGTTGCTGTCCGGCATTCTTGCAACATGTCCTGCCCATCGTACCCTTCCGGCTTTAGCTACCTTCTGGATACTGGGTTCGCCGTAGAGCTGGGCAAGCTCGTGGTTCATTCTTCGCCGCCACACACCGTCTTCTTGCACACCGCCAAAGATGGTCCTAAGCACCCGTCTCTCGAATACTCCGAGTGCTTGCAAGTCCTCCTCGAGCATTGTCCATGTTTCATGTCCGTAGAGGACAACCGGTCTTATTAGCGTCTTGTACATGACACATTTGGTGCGGTGGCGAATCTTTTTCGACCGCAGTTTCTTCTGGAGCCCGTAGTAGGCCCGACTTCCACAGATGATGCGCCTTCGTATTTCACGACTGACATTGTTATCAGCCGTTAGCAAGGATCAGAAGTAGACGAATTCCTCGACCACCTCGAAGATATCCCCGTCTATCGTAACACTGCTTCCCAGGCGGGCCCTGTCGCGCTCTGTTCCGCCCACAAGCATGTACTTTGTTTTTGAGGCATTTCCCAGTCCAACTTTTGTTGCATCACGTTTCAGGCGGGTGTACAGTTCTGCCACTGTCATGTCATCCGCGAAGCAAATAAATTGACTGGATCTATTGAAAATCGTACCCCGGCTGTTACACCCGGCTCTCCGCATGACACCTTCTAGCGCAATGTTGAACAACAGGCACGAAAGTCCATCACCTTGTCTTAGTCCCCGGCGCGATTCGAACGAACTGGAGTGTTCGCCCGAAATCTTCACACAGTTTTGCACACCATCCACCGTTGCTTTGATCAGTCTGGTAAGCTTCCCAGCGAAGCTGTTCTCGTCCATAATTTTCCATAGCTCTACGCGGTCTATATTGTCGTATACCACGTTGAAATCAATGGACAGATGATGCGTTGGGACCTAGTATTCACGGCATTTTTGAAGGAATTGCCGTACAGTAAAGATCTGGTCCGTTGTCGAGCGGCCGTCAGCGAAGCCGGCTTGATAACTTCCCACGAACTCATTCACTATTGGTGACAGACTACGGAACAGGATCGGGGATATCACTTTGTAGGCGGCATTAAGGATGGTGATCGTTCGAAAGTTCTCACACTCCATCAATCAGAACGTGGTCGATTTGTGATTCTGTCTGCAGTGGTGATCTCCAGGTGTACCGATACGGGAGGCTGTGTTGGAAGTAGGTGCTGCGAATGGCCATATTCTTGGAGGCGGCAAAATCAACTAGTCGTAGGCCGTTTTCGTTCGTCAGCCGGTGAGTGCTGAACTTTCCAATAGTCGGTCTAAACTCCTCCTCTTGGCCAACCTGAGCGTTCAAATCTCCTATGATGATTTTGACGTCGTGGTTTGGGCAGATGTCGTACTCACGTTCCAGCTGCGCGTAGAATGCGTCCTTATCATCATCAGTGCTTCCGGAGTGTGGGCTATGGACGTTGATTATGCTGAAGTTGAAGAACCAGCCTTTGATCCTCAACCTGCACATTCTTTCATTGATCGGCCACCACCCGATCACGCGCCTTTGCATATCGCCCATCAATATGAAAGCTGTTCCCAGCTCGTGTGTGTTGCCGCAGCTCTGGTAGATGGTATGATTACCTCTAAACGTTCGCACCATTGATCCCTTCCAACAAACCTCCTGCAGCGCTACGATGCCGAATCCACGGTCCTTGAGCACATCGGCGAGTATGCGTGGGCTCCCGATGAAGTTGAGAGATTTGCAGTTCCACGAACCGAGTTTCCAATCGCTAGTCCCTTTTCGTCGCAGTGGTCTTCGCCGATGGTTCCGGTCCGTACTCTCTTGTTGATTGTTCGTTGCTTAAGATTTTTTAAAGGCTGGCTTGCAGGGCCTGACACCAAACCCCCTAAATTTCCGGTGGACCATGGTGCACAGTTTCACTTAGAGTCCCTCGCTGGCACTCGGACGATGATCAGCCGCCCCTAACATGGAGAACAGACGCTGTTGTGAGCCGATCCTGACATGGAGAACAGACGCTCAATAAGATTTGCACCTCCGGAGAGGAGCAAACCCCCCCCCCTTCCCTGTCAGCATACGACCATAGTTCCCACCGGGGTTGGTTACCCGATCTTCCCTAAGGTTGCTCGTATCCCGGCCAGCACCGCGGGGAGGTAGGGATAGGAGTTGCTGGGTAAGAGGCTAAGGACCGCGAGATGGGGTCTATTTTATTCCTTCAGGTACGCGAAGTACCAATGGTACGCTTTACCCAGCATTTGCCTTTACCCAGCGCAGGAGGATCTATTGCAGGAATTACTGAAGTAACTTCTGGAGCAATTCCTGGAAGATCCTCAGATTTGTAATATGTTTTTGCCAAAGCAAGCGCCTAATGATATTTTACGTGTAATGCTACGTTTAGACAAGGCAAATGAATTGAGCAAGTCGCTTGAATCGCACGCGAATGGAACGTGTAAACATCTTAATTCAATTCACTTGAACGAAAAGAAAGTTGAACATGTTCAACTTTTGGCAAGTCAATTGAATTCAACTGAGTTGTTCAACTCACTTGCCCTGTCAAAACGTAGCATAATGCTACTTTTTGACAGGGCAAGTGAATTGAACAACTCAGTTCAATTCAATTGACTTGCCAAAAGTTGAACATGTTTAACTTTATTTTCGTTCAAGTGAATTGAATTGAGGTGTTTACACGTTCAATTCGCGTTCGATTCAAGTGACTTACCCAATTCACTTGCCTTGTCTAAACGTAGCATAAGTAATGCTACGTTTTGACAGGGCAAGTGAATTGAACAACTCAGTTAAATTCAATTGACTTGCCAAAAGTTGAACATGTTCAACTTTCTTTTCGTTCAAGTGAATTGAATTAAGGTGTTTACACGTTCAGTTCGCGTTCGATTCAAGCGACTTGCTCAATTCACTTGCCTTGTCTAAACGTAGCATAAACTGCTGAATTGTGAATAGCAAGTGAATTGAACAAGCCGCTCGCATTGAACACCAGGGGGAGAAGGCGGAGCACTGAATCCCTACCCCAACATGTGCGACATCTGGATTTGGTTCTAAACTGTAAACAACAGTATTAATTCTCTACCACCTATACCTGCTTGATTATAGGGACTCGAAAAAGAATTTATTTGCAGTAACTAACCGAATATAAACATGTTCACATTAACGATTGCGGTTCTGAGCTTCGATACAGAGTACACAAGCTTTGTTCTCCAGTGACAGGCGTATGAGGACCTTGTTGAACACACATTAAACATGTAAACACCTTTGTTCAACTAACTTGAATGACAAGAAAATTGAACATGTTCAACTTTTTGGCAAGTCTATTGAGTACATACAACTGAGTTGTTCAATTAACTTGCCCTGTCAAAACGTAGCAATGTAGCATAAAAGAACTGCGAGGAAATTCCAGTGGGAACCTATGGATCAATTCAAAGGGAAACTCCAAGGAGGAATTCTGAAAGAATTGCTGATGCAATCCAAGTAGCAACTCCTGCATCAATTTTAGATAGAACTCCTGGAGAAATTCCAGTGAAAGCAATTTTAGCAAGAAGTTTAGAAGCAATTCCAGAAGAAACTTCTGAAGCAATTTCTGGGGGACTTCTGCAGCATTTTCAGAAGAAACTCGTGGAACGATTCCAGTACTGCCTGGAGGAATTTCAGAAGGAACTTCTGGAATAATCTTTATTCAGAGAAAGCTTGTAGCATAGACAACTTGTGACCTCAACAGGCAGTACATATTCACATTTACGCTCAAGAAATCAATTATAAATTTAATTTACTTTCCAGATGGATATAATATGCGAGTTTTGTGGTGCAAAATTTGGCCATGTAACAACTTACCAGAGACACATGCGCATTCACAGATTCAACACACATTTCTCTTGTGGTCTCCATGGTTGTAACATAAATTTTAAAAAATATTCGGCTTTCATATCACATCTGGGACGATCACACATACATATAGCTGGTCATGAAAACTCGGAATATAAGTGTACTGCATTTGGATGTTTATTTTCACATGACAGTTTCCTTGTTCTGACTAAGCATCTTAAAGATCATTTGAAAGCAGGTATTCCTGTGTACTGCCCTCTGAAGTGTAGGGAAAAATCGTTTGAAACAGCTAATGCTCTTAAAATACATAATATCTATTATCATAAGCAATTAGAAAAGAAACTTGATACTGTTGACGATAATGAACAACCCAGCCCAACAAACTCTGTAGAAATGGAATATCAACCCGAGCCGACGGATTTCGAAGTAAATCAGCACACCTTAAATGCAGCAAATTCTCTAGGAACTTTATTTTTAAAGTTATTATCCAAACATCACACCGCGGGTGCGGCTGTCCAAGAAGTTGTTGACGCTATGGCAGAACTATCATCATGTCAAGAAGAAATAAATCGTCATAAGATTTCGAAACTTGCTGGCAAATTCGAACTATCGGAATATGAAGCCAATGAAATATTCCATGACTTAGGGTCAGATAATGTTGGAACTGTATTATTTGATAAAGAGAACGGTATATTTCGATCTGAACATATGCGAAGAAAATATTTCAACAATAACTTCAGCTACGTGGAACCAGTGCAAATAGAGATATCACCTGATAGCAACCGTTATATTTATTATGTCCCTGTTGCAAAAACATTGAAATCACTATTATGCGGAGGATTCGGTTTGTCTCAGTCACTTTTACCACACATAAGAAAATCGACGGTTTCATGACGAACTATACAGATGGTCTCCGATTTTCCAGCAATACATTTTACCAACAACCTAAAACAATACATATATTTCTTTACCAAGATGGTTTTGGAACTGTGAATCCTTTGGGTGATGCTAAGACACGTCATAAGCTAGTAGGAGTATACTACACCGTCGGCAACATGCATCCAGTATTGAGGGCTACAACAGAAAACAACTTCTTAGCTTTGCTGTGTTACGAGAAAGATCTGAAATTCTACGGAGTTGATTCCATATTCAAAACTCTTATCGATGATTTTAAAACATTAGAAACTGAAGGTCTTAAGGTAGACATTGATGGAACAGAAGTATTGATTTATGGGACTATTTTTGCTTTGCTAGGAGATAATCTAGGTATGTATTAGCATAGAAGTAACAGACTAGATGAAAATTATCGCTGTCGTAATTCTTTAGGTACACATCAAATTGCTGGATTGGTCGAAAATTTCTCAACTCAACAATATTTTTCGCGGTATTGCTACACTACTCTTCAAGAGTTTCGTCGTGCTCCTCTGAAAAGCTGCAAAATGAGGCGCCAAGTTGCATATGAAAAGATTTACAAGACTGTTTGAGTGGTGGAAAACCAATTAAAGGTGTTAAACAGAAAACAATATTCAATGAACTACAGCATTTTCAGCTTTTTGAGTACGGTATGCCACCTTGCTTGGCGCACGACTTATTCCTTGGATGTTTCAATCATGATATTATGCTAATACTACGTCGATTCGTCAAGAATAAGTTGGTTACGGAAAGATATCTCCAAAGTAGACTCAATTATCTGTTGAAGAAATTCGGCTTGAACTCTAAAATATGCCTTAATTTCAAGAAGAAATGTGTAACCAGCAAAGCCACAGATATATGGCACATGATACAAATAACTCCATTATTATTACTGAGGAACAAAAGGGTTCATAATGATCCTGCTTTTAAGCTTCTTATAATGTTGAAATCTATAACTGATTTAGTGACAGCTCCTTTGATCTCGGAGAGGCAAGTAGCAATGCTGAAACTTGAGACATGTCACTATTTGGAGATAAGATCATCACTTTTCATAACTCCTCTGCGGCCCAAACATCATTTTCTTGCACATTACCACCACCTTATACTTCACTATGGACCACTTTTACAGTATAGCACACTAAGCGGAGAACGAAAGCACTCATATTTTAAAACTGCGCTCAGACATGCGGGGAATTACAAAAATATACTAAAGTTATGCAGCGAGAAGCATCAGTATTGGCAAGCTTATCTAAGTATAAATAAACAAAGATTCAGTGAAAAAATTATCAACGAAGGCCACGTTCGTAACTGGGAAGATTTGGACGAAAACGAGAAACAAATGATAGAAATGTTTGAACATAATGGACAGAATTTCAAATACTCAAATGCAGTCAAATACATGGGAACTACTATTAAAACCGGATACTGCATGTTTATGGACCATGATGAGTTCGAAGAAACATTTAATATTATTTCAATAATTGGGATAATTTTCAATGAAGCTACCAACAATATTGCTGTGTACGGTGAAAAATTAAGCTTCACCTATCTGACCGAACTAGGAATCCCGATCATGAATGACAACTGTGTGCCAGAAATTGGCTTTGTGGGTTTGGATGAACTTCCAGATATTACACCTCTTAAAATGTACACCTATCAAGGAAAAACATATTTGTTTCATAAACATGCGATCCCTAGAAATTAGGTGAGTATATGTTATTTATCTTATGCATAAATCATATCATGTGATATGAATATAAAGCATGGAATTCATAATGAAGACAAATTGATTGATTGATTGATTCTTACTACGTTCAGACTATGGGCTTGGAAACATGTTATTCAGTCCAAACTGTCCGTTTCATAATTTCATCTTAAACTTATATACCACATTATATGTACTTATAGTTGAAGTTAAGAAGCTGCAATAATATAATAGTGGACTCTCCATGAACCGTGGTCTATATGACTCGATATCGATGGTGCCATATTGAAAAACATTTTTTGGGTTACTGTGATGGCACCATCGGACAGTTTCACGACGATTTAATGTTGCTTATTTCGATATTTCTATTAATCGATGGTTTCTTCCATGGAGGGTCGACTGTATAAGTTATGAACCGTAACTAAGTGGTCAATTAAAATAACAATTACTTCGGATTCGATAATAAAAACGTAATATAAAACTAATATGGTGAAGGGGATGTTTTGATTTTTGGTTTCATCAACAGTGGACTGCGCTTCCTTTTGCTCAATACAAACAAACTTAGTAACAATATAACTTATAGATTTTATAGCCTATTCAGATGACGCTATTTATGATAATAAATATCATGCTAAAGAGTAACTTGATGGCATTTTCCATATATTCAATTTCCTTTTTCATATTGAACACGATAATTATTATAATAAATGGCATAATCTGAATAGGCTATTACATAGCAACTAAAAGCATGAATAATTATATTGTGATTCATAAAATTATAATAGTCTATCCAAATGACGAGCTTCCTCACTTGATAAAAATTATCTTGTCGAAGTTCGAATATTATATTTTCCCAAAAAAATATGTTGACAAACGCGAGATCAAACATCATTCTTATCAAGATACTATTTATCAAAAGATAAAGTTCGTAGTATGAGTTACGGCATGCTTACCGTTTTTGAGAGGTGTGTCGGTGCGCAATAGCCTGCCCAGAATACCTGCCGTTACCCTAGTTTTAGTTTAGTTTCGAATGCATATAGGTAAATAAAACACATTATATGTGTTGGAAGGCGTCTGATATTATGTGAATCGATTATGTCTAAAATCTAGCACACTGCTACTAAGCCACTCTCTATCTTGTTCACAGTATGAATACCACATCTGCGCGACTTATACGTATATGTGACGCCCAGAGGCGGAAATCGTTTGTAAAGTGTAAACCTACCATCATTACAGTTATAGAGAAAGGTAAAATCGTATCCAGACTACAAACTATATATCTCTTGATAAAGCTTGCTCTTCACGATACTTTGTATATATTTGTTTGAAATTATTTAATTATGAATTTTCATCCATTTAGGCCGGTCGCATTTTCAAAAGGATATAACTAGACTTGTCTTAGAAATAGACGGATCGATGATAGTCGAGGACGAGGTACTAGAGTTATTATCATCTGAGGGATACAACTTTATGCTGTTGACTAACTCCGAAAAGTGGACATCGAACGAAAGCAATACTTCTAATGACGAGAGCAGGACAACTCTGAATGCACAATTTGTAAGTAATATTTTCCAAAAGTTTGTGCACTCCTAAAAGGGTATTCAAACTATGCCATATTTTAAATCATGTGATAAAACGCATACATTTTATTCAACAGTTGACCAATAGTTGGTTTTGCATGTTATAATAAAAAATCCCATTTAATTATGGAAAAAAACGTCAGTACATTTAGGTTTTTTTAAATCTAATGAATTTTGTTTTTTCGTAATTCTTCACTTCTTGTGACACTGAACACACTGTGATACTTTTTACGCGGATTTTGAAATCTTGAATGGTTTTGTTTCCAAAATCGAATGACTTTGTTGCCAAAACTGAATGTCGCCAAAATCGAATGGGGTGTGTAGATTATTTATCGAAACGTTTGTTTTAAGTTTTTGTATACACGAAAGTTTGACACTATTAGGAATGAAGAATGTGAAAGAAAGTGAATTTTCGCACCAAAACTGGTTGAAACCTCTTTAAAACAAAACAATAATAATACTAATTTTAAGCTATTAGTTTTACGTTTTACTGTATGCTCGAATATATAGACCGTTCCGATAATTAAAAATACATAATAACATTCTAGGCCATATGTAACCATAAAACAGTAGATTACTTGAAATTTAAATGAAAATGTATTACCAGATCTCTGACTAATGCGAAAAGACAGACATTTTTATGCGTCTGTATTGAAAATAATATAGATCTAACAGTTATACGTTTTTTATAGGAAGTTTACCTAAAAAACACGTTTTAAAAATAACCCATTTTGTCCAAATAAAAAAACATTTGAGCAAAATCAAAGCATCATATTTTCCTAATATAAGAAAAAAATCGGAATTAATACATCACGTGAAAGAATGCTACGTTTTGACAGGGCAAGTGAATTGAACAACTCAGTTAAATTCAATTGACTTGCCAAAAGTTGAACATGTTTAACTTTCTTTTCGTTCAAGTGAATTGAATTAAGGTGTTTACACGTTCAGTTCGCGTTCGATTCAAGCGACTTGCTCAATTCACTTGCCTTGTCTAAACGTAGCATTATTGTGTATTTTTAATTATCGGAACGGTCTATATTTTTACCTACACAAGACGTCATTACCGAGCGACATATCATTAACGATAAGTTTTCGTTTCAAGACTCCGCAACACAATTCGATAATAGTACCAGCTGCTTCCATTATCAAAGAGGATTCATGCGAAACACTCCAATCCTGTGGATCGAATATTTTTCTAATGGAAGACCCTCTGGCCATACCGAGTACCTCTGGATTGACCAAACGAAAATCATCTTTGTATGGTGTTGAAGAAGTACCGGACAAACGCAAATCGATTACATCAGCAGATCAAATCATCATACGGAATCCGTCTATTGCTTCTTCGTGTGGAACAGCTGAAGTCACCAATAGTGTCTTTGATGACGAAATGCAATTATCGTTGCATGCAGGCGCATCAATTATTGTAGAAAACTCTCCTGCACAGGAGGAAAACTGCATTGCTATTACAAGCAAGGGTGCCGACCAGAAAGGAAAAACACTAATTCCACCAACACAAGAACCTGGACTATCGGCAGCGATGAAGTTTTCAAGCTTTGAAATAAATTGGAAACAAATTCCAAACGACGTTATGGATCAACTGAAAGGGCGTCAACCTGACGCTGGTTACAAAGGAATTTCTCAAACGAACTACAACAGATTCGTGGATCATGTTATTGCACAAATCAGGATAATATGCACAAAAATTCCCTTCAATCTCATAAATAAAGTTGCTTTGACTATCACTCAAAAATATCCGACCCTACGAGACTGTGACGATGATGGTAACGTAATCGGTGATGGTTCTAATAGCTTGGCTGATAAGCTCCGAAACCACAAATCGTATTTGAACAGAGCCTATAGATCTGAACACCAAGTTGCAAGTAAAAAACATTGTTTCAAACGTCAATGCAAGGTAGGAGTGAGGGTTGAATATTACAAAAACAGTAAGAAACATTGCAACAAAGAGCATTTGCTTCTTCTTACAAGAATGGATACGTATACATCACTATTGGATGAACATGTTTTAAGCAGCACAGAAGGGTTTGTTCGCTATAAGAACAGTTGCATTACATTGACAGCACTGCATAAAGAGCTTCCAGCAATTCGAAGGAATGAATTGTTAAACTTCCACTTCCAAAAAGCCACAGGCTGTAATGCTGACATATTCAGTACCAACTATAAAGAAAAAAAAACGAAGCTCATTGAAGTGTCCAAACTATTTAAAAAACCCCTACACATACTTACGAATGCGAACGACTTGGACGTGATTGAAGGTGTAGCTAAGTTATTGAATGAAAGCACGACATCACTGATCCACACAGTTGAGGTAAGATATTTGTCAACGGCTGCGTTTCGTTTCCCGAATTAAAATCACATCAAACTTAAAAGCGACAGTCCAAAAAAACAAATATTATCCGATCATAAGAATCTACACACTTAGCTTTTATTTCTGCAGCTGGGAAAAATTCTGCACAGCAAGACCATGCTGAGGGTGGCTGGGTTCGATTCCCGGTGCTGGTCTAGGCAATTTTCGGATTGGAAATTGTCTCGACTTCCCTGGGCAGTAAAGTATCATCGTGCTAGCCTCATGATATACGAATGCAAAAATGGTAACCTGGCTTAGAAACCTCGCAGTTAATAACTGTAGAAGTGCTTAATGAACACTAAGCTGCGAGGGGGCTCTGTCCCAGTTTGTGGATGTAATGCCAATAAGAAGAAGAAGAAGAGTAGAAAACTACACGCAAAGGAATTACAATCAATAATAAGGAGCTGTCAAACCGTATGGACGCTTCCCTTCGCGTCTACTTTGACGGGCACCTAAGTGATTGATAATGTGCCAATACAGACAATTTGCAGAGAATCGATTTGCTTAGATTTTTGTTAATCATTCTCGCCGGGTTTTTATATTGAGGAATTCTGAAAAATATTTTTTAACCGAGAATTGGGTCCTAAAATGAAGAATCGATATTCGATTTTCTTTCGGGGAACGATTTACTGGTCAGTTTAAATAATCCTGGCGCGCGCATCGGATTTGCTCGAGTTTGACGTTTGCTCACTACCCCCATCTGGTTCATGATTTTCCCAACTTAGCGAAAACAATAGATGTCGTTAGTGTTTGACGACGATGAATTTGATGAGTGAATGTTCAATGTGTTATGTCTGTTTGTCTGTGGTTCTACATTCCTAGGGGCTTTGCATATACCACGTTGACAGGTTTTGATCAGTTTGTGATACCCCCTCCAGCGTCAATTGGTGATATAAAATTTTAAAAATGTGTATGAACCGTGGACATTATCCATACCCCTCCCTCCCCTAAGTAGTCCACGTGGTATATGGACAGCCTCTTACTGAAACTTGACTTGCTTCCCAACTCATCCTACAACTTAATCTTTTATTACAATTTCCACAGTTAATAATTGCAAGCCCTTTTGCTAATAGAATGTATGTATCTTACGTGGCAAGTACAATGGATAGAATAAATCCTAGACCGAGAATCGAACTCTCCTGTCGGCCACATAACGGATCGCCAGAAAAATAATAACATATATATTGTTTATTGACCAACATTTTTTGTTTTGTTTTCCGCAGGATATCAACGAGCAATTGCCTATGCGTGAAGAATTTCCATCAATTGTATCCGTTCGTAAGTACTTTTAAAGTCATTTCGTTTTTCTTTTTTTGTTAAAATGTCTTATTTTTTTTAGATCCCTGTGAAGAGGAAGAAGTGTTTTTCATTTTTGCAGAAAACACTTGTTTAACATCGGGTACTGACAATATTATTTCTGCGTTTCAACATCTGTTGGTTGTATACTTTGTGTACTTCTACAAATATCCGAAAGAAGTTTCGAAAATTCTGGAGTTTTTACAAATATTCCTCATGAAGGTGAACCCAGCGTATGGCTCAAGATCGAGTGCAACAATCGTCGGTGGACACCAACGCATGGTCTCTTCATTGATCGGAAAAATAACCAAAATGAATTGGCAGAAGATGGATGCAGATCATTAAATCGCCCCATATTTTTGATTTTGATATACATTTATATCAGGAAGAGTAAAAAACTTTTTTGTAAGTAATATTTTCGAATAGTATTCATCAAATCAATGTAACTACCATTTTTCTAATTATTTTCTTTAAAAAAGTTAAACTTCCCCAAGGATGTAGCCTATTATTTAAAACGAAGTTGACACAGCGCAACGAGTTAATCGGGCAGATAACTTCAAAATGCAGTTACTAAACAGTAGAATCATAAGTACTAGAACGCGAGTGGCGCTGTAGTCATTTAAATTATTTTGCTAAATTATGCTTCAACAAGCATCAATTGGCCATAATTTACCAAAGTACCGGTACTTTGGCTGCCAGGTCGAAGTACACTGGATTCTGTTTTTACACGATTTACATTTTCTCATTTTTTCACTCATCTTAAATGTTTAATGTATACTAATTATCATGTGATTTTTCTTTGATTTATTCTGGATTTTTTGAGAGATGTTGCGAAGAGTTTGGTGGCAAATTGAAGTCACACGATCAAAAATACAAGCGAAAAAAAATCGTGTTAAAACAAAATCCTGTGTAACCTAGATGTTAGTCACGCGAACAGGAATGACATTAGCAATCTTATACTTTTGAATCAACTTACTAAATATTGACGAGTAAGGCTAAACTTGAGTTAAATGAACTGTTACATCCTTGATTCAAATTGTCATTCGAGAATAATTTTAAAGCTTGATGCCCTGTAGCGATTTCGATCTTGCGATCACTTAAGTGCGATAGTAAGTAGTCTACTACTCTACATAAAATGGAATCATGCACACGTACTTACCTTAAGGCAGCGTCACCACGTCTGCTGATGAAATTGCTATATGGGGCAAGATGTCAAACTTTCAATTATGAGTGAACATCAGTGCTGCCTGTAATTGTATAACTATCTTATATGAATAGGAAATTATGCAAAGATGGAAAAACTATGCGATTACGGGCAGAGAATACTTCTTCTGTCAGTTCTACATCTCCAGATGTGGTTTCATCGTCTCGCATTTATGAAATGGAATAATTATATGCTAATAGACAGTGCTTTGTTGCAGCTATTTCGATGGGCCACTCGCCATAAGAAAAAGAATCCGACGATCTGATGATAGATGGATCGGACGTCATAGACGAAGACTCTATAATCAGCTGCCATTTAACTACCAGCAGTGTGATAACTACCGGAAGGCGCACAGAAGCTTGACATAAGTTTATCCAATCGGATAATTAACGTCAAACAGGAAGCGGGGTAAGTTATAACCAGATAGTGTAATACGAGCTATATCATAAAATATAGCTACAAAGTAGAAAGCACGAGAAAGGCAAACATAGCTAAGTTGGAATAATCGGGGTTTTTTCATCAAATATTAATCCTGTTGCTAGTCCAATTGTCACTTGTGGAATTAAATGGGATGGTACAAACTTGTCTTATGATAAGTGAAGACATTCCACTAAAAAGCTCAAAATAATTTTCTTAACAGTCCAATTGTGTCGTAAAAAAGCAGTCTTATTGATTAAGAGATTATTTTTTCCGGGTTTTGTGTTTAGTAAATATGTACTAATTAAATGCTGCCGAAGTCTACGTCGTCAATTTCGTGTTTTGCTGTTGCTCAAACTTTTATTAGTACTCTTCTCTATCCACCAGGAAGCATTCTGTTGCTGTACTTTGATGACGCATGCGAAAACAGAGGAATCTCGAAGCAGCAAATGATTGGACATCGGCCAGCAAACTTGCGTTGGAAGTACATGTCAAACATGGACAAAGGGAGTCAACCCTGTGCTACCGGAGGATCGTATACTCTTCAGACGTTCCACGTTTCCAGCCATTGACATTGACAATTAAACTAAACGCTTATTTAGAAATAATATTTTAACAGAACATTCAATTTGAAAAACATCCAGTTCATATAAAATGATAAATAAAATGTATTTTCATTAATTCTTTCTCTTTTCGTATGAAATTATCCGAGGAACATATTTTGAGGCTGGTATACATCGTTAATCTATTACATCGTATTTGTATACGTTTACTTTTTCACATCGCATCGGTTTACGTCTTTTCGGTTTACATCGTAGAAATTACATCGAATTAGAAGATCACACAGAATGCTCACGAGTACATCGTAGTATGCGATTTTCAACAATCGATGGATTCAACTGGTTGCAGCGATTTCGATGTAATATTCAACAACTTTTTTTACTGTGTATTTTAATTTCGCTGTCGAACTCGACGATGTATAAAATACTAATGGCGATTTAGCCAATGCCGACGCAATCAACGCAAGAAGTTGCATTACAATTCATTCTGATAGCGAATGAACTTCATGTTAGGGCAGAATCAAAACAATCATCATCCGATTACCGAATGATTTTTGGTTGGTGCAAACAACATCTTTGCATGGAATGACAGTACATCCAACAAACATGATGGGCATTGTACACTGTTCGGATGATTTTCTTTCGCTTTTAAGTGGGTGTGTCAGATGCACCAGGCGTATCATATGGTAAAGGGAGGAATCATATTTCAATAGCGCGGAATGCCAATTCAGTCGTTCGAAAGAGGATATTTTGGTTCAGTGTACGATCAATATGTAATTGATTGACATAATTCTCGCTTAACTTTTCAAAAGGTCCTAAGTAACATTTTTTTCATGAATTAATTTGAATAGCGCAATCAACAGACCAATATGAAAGATTTTGATTGCACTACTCAAATTAATTCATGAAAAAAATGTTACTTAGGTCCTTCTGAAAAGTTAAGCGAGAATTATTCATTAAATTTAGT
The DNA here is from genome assembly GCF_024139115.2 of Armigeres subalbatus. Lineage (NCBI taxonomy): Eukaryota > Metazoa > Arthropoda > Insecta > Diptera > Culicidae > Armigeres > Armigeres subalbatus. Next base: position 333,987,208 of record NC_085141.1, read on the forward strand.
GAATTATTCAATAAAAAATTGTAAACTTGAAAAATGTTGATACTCAGCTGATTTAAGAGCAGCTAGAAGACGAAAATAGGAAATCATAGATGACATTCCACAAAATCCAATTGGACACGCGAAATGATACTTTACCTGACGTCAAGCAAATGCGCAGGGTCTTCGGCCTTCAGTCGAGCAGCAAATTCGATCATGTTATTCGCAATATCATGTTATTCAAAGGTGTTATTCGGCTGTCAGAAATGTATGGGAATATTACCTTCGAAAAACATGTTATTGGCCGAATAACACCAAAGCGCGAATAACATGTTATTCAATCGTAGTGCGGATATAGTATTAGATATTTTTATGAAACATATTGATTTAGATTATTAATTTGGATGTTATATATCTAATTACAATGAAAACTAGATTTATTTACAATTGTCAGTTCCGCCCTTTTGAAATGTTGATGCCGAATTGATTTTTGAATCAGAAACAGGAGGTAAACAAAAATGAAAATGACAACTGTTGTCAAACTGACGTGATTTGAATTGAGGGGCTTCTCAATGGTCGAGTGATTGTAATAATTGTAATCCGTCACTCCCCAGGGGTATATAGTGGTGCCCGAAAAAATGGCCACCACTCCGTCTATGTATTCGTCAATGGTATAACACTATGGGTTTCCAGGCCATCTATCTAAAGTTCTGTTTTGGAGTAATACTTCCTACAGGCTCTCGGTTCAATTTTGTAGTACGAGAAAAGACAAAAACTCTGTTTACACTTTTATGTACTACGAACGATTCTGATGTTATTTTTTCTATTCAACAGATATCAGCGACGAGAGCTAAACATTGCTGAACGCCGTCTACAACGTACTCTCTCAAATTTTATGCCTTCGACTAATACCTATTGCAAGAGAGTTCGTGGGGCAGCATCAGGCGGGATTATGAGCGGACCAGACCAGGTGTACGCAAGATATCGCAGAAATGCCATGAATACAATGTACCCACGCATCATCTATTCATCGACTTCAAAGCTGATGTGCATAGTTCGAGTTCCGGGGGCATTCTCGAGTCCCTTTGAAACGCGCAAGATGATGGTCTTTCGTGCCTGCTATTCAACAACGCTTTGGAGGGAGTCATACGAAGATCAGGCATTGACACGAGTGGTTCGATTTTCACGAAGCCCATTCAGTTATTTGGTTTCGCCGACGACATTGATGTTATGGCATGTAACTTTGAGAAGCCTACATCAGACATGATAGGAAGAGGTTCAAGAGAAGACAATAAGCCACCCACCACGAGTTTGTTCCGGTGGCGACGAAAATGAGATGGTATAAGAATGATCGAGTAGAGTTCGCCGGCGTACCGAACTTTTTTTACTATCTACAAAACGCTTATTTGACCTATAGTCCTCACAAGATCTGGACGATGCTTGGAGTTTTCGAAAAGAAAATGTTGCATACCATCTACCGTGGGGTGCAGATGGCGGGCGGTACGTGACGGAGGAGAATGAACCACGAGTTACATCAGCGAGCAAGGTAGAACGATCAGGCTCTCACTCTCATCGAAGCACACTATAGCCATTTACGAACCTCCTTTTATTGTGCAAGCATAAAGCCTGTCCACGTTAAATTTCGGACCCCCTTCTTATAATGCGATTTTTAAAAAGTTTCACAAACTAGTGAGACGATCAATTTACTTGACCACTGAATCTTTCTCCATTATGTAATGCTTTCAGCATGCTTTAAACACGCTCAAATTGATAAAATGACGACAAATCAATTGGACCTAAGTGTCCGAAATTAAACGTGGACAGGCTTTAAATGTATATATGGTCGGTGATAGGCTAAACGACACTAAACACCTATTGCGTTGAGGAACATGCGACACTTTTTGTGATTAATAAAGGAAGGATAGCTAAATATGGTAAGATTTCGGTGGTTTTTTATTCGATTTGGTAGAACTCCGATCGTACTACAATACACCCAGTTATTTTTTTACACGGTTGAGTTTTAGTCGATTATGAACTTGAGCGTCAATGAAACTATGAGTTCACCCCACGAAAAAAATTACAAAAAATCAAAGAAAATTCAGGTGGTATTTCGAAAGCTGTGAAAGTTTAGGTTAATTAATAAATACCAACCGTGTAAAAAAAATATTGGGTTTATACAATTAGGACTAGTTAGAAAGCAGCTTCGAAAGTTCGTATTTTCTATGAGCCGTCACTTATTTTATGTAATCCTGTGTTCAAACAATTCCAATATACGAGCTAGGGCAAATTGTTGGCGTAATCTTTTGTTTTGGAAATTGTGGCACTAATTTGACGAAAGTAGTTTTTATGACGTTATCGATTAAACTAATAAATGCATCAGCAGTGTAAAATTAGAATTTGAATTCAGATACATACTTGAATACTTGAAAATGCTAGTAGTTGAATGATAGTAAATAAATTAAAAGAATTTGGTAAATCTGGATGAACATAACAACTGGGATAAATAAATGGACTATAGCATTTAGGACTATAAAGTAAATTGATCTAATCCTCACATTGAATAGCTGAATTGAATAGCTTTGTGAATAATTTCGATTTGCCATACTTAAACGGGTCCTTTTTTTCTCCTCGTTAACAAGTTTGGAGTTCATTCCAAATGACTTGCTCAATTCACTTATATTCACTATATAACACTAAATGAACGAATGCCTTTGTTTATATCACTTTAATAAAAGGAAGGTTGAACACGTTCAATATTTGGCATACCAAATTACAAGTAACTGAGTTGATCAATTTACGAGTCTACTACGAACGGCAAAAGGCCAAAAACACATGACCGAATCAACAAACAGCAAGGTGGAAGTTTCGGAAACACTGGTCTAGGTGGTTTGTGATTGCACGAGTTAATAGCTAGAATATCAGGAGTTATATGCGATCAGAGGCAGTATAATTACATCCAAACGGCCATCAAAAGAATGAAATCGAAAAACTCTCCAAGGTCGACATGCTCACTCATACCTGACACGTGGTCAACAATTCGATCCTCTTCTTCGCAATACTTAACTGCTGTTATAACTGTCCCATGTACATAGGAATCCCAGCAAACATGGGACAAATATGCGTAAGATGGTTGTTAAGGTACCGTTACTTTCACATTCGACTACTATCTTCCCTTTCGAAGCAATTTTCTGTCAGTGAACGAATGGATTTTGCTGTCGTAAACGAGAATGCATGATCTACATTTAGAAATAAAAGTTGACCAAAATCTAACTAGTTTGTGTTAACTGACTATCACCCATGATGGGTATCTATCAAGTTGACCACTTCAATCCAAGCAGTGCATGACCCTAGTGCTTTCCTAGAAAATAGGTGACGTGATATAGCAACATAATGTAGTGTATTGATCCAGAATCAGGTTCATCGTTTTGAATATATCTATTTATCCTCCATAGTTCTCTGGCATGGTGATATGCATTCGTTCCCCTTCCGGCGAAAGTGGCGATAGTTGCAATGCAATTTGAAGTGGGTCGATTCTTTTTTTTAACGTCACCATCACGGAATTCCTGTTCCGATTAAATAAGCCATAGGGGCCATCCACAGAGTACGTCACGCTCATAGGGGGGAGGGGGGTTAAGAGCAGCGTGACGACTCATAAAAAAATTTTGGAGTTTTAGTACAAAAAGTGTGAAGAGGGGGGAGGGAGGGGGGCTGAAAATCGCCAATTTTTGCGTGACGTACTTTATGGATCTTCCCATAGTAATCCGTGGTGCTGTTTATGTGCTCTCGTCGTGATGCTGCTACGGTACCTCCCAGATAGGAACTGGTTGCGGAGGCTGATGACGAGGACGACGCCATAGCAGTCCAAACTGAAGAGATTTCGTTTTATGCTACTGATGATCTTCCGTCATGTAATGTACACATACGATGTAATGATGTTCCGGTACCAAAATCTGCTAATGACTGGGGTCTACAACCGGAAGGCAAAGAGCAGCCAGTTTACCTGCTCTCCACGGAATTGATTCGAATGCTCCTGATCGACGCCATTCATCATTGTCCCCGTGATGCGGTGGGCCATCACGATGAAAACCGCCACGGAAACCACCACGTCCGCGGAACGGTCTTCCACCATAGCCGTACGATGAATTTTCCTCTTATGATGCACCGCCTTCCGGATATTCGTAGTCGGGGCCGCGACGATACTCACCGCCTTCCTCAAAACCTCCACTGCGCTTTGAGAACGATGGTGTTGTTCCGTTATCAGCTAAATCGATACGAATACGACGATCCGGTGCCCCTAACGGGAAAAGGTGGAAGAAACACAAACAGACAAACTGTCAAAACGTCAAGAGGGTGAGTCAGCGCTCGTAAAATATTTATGTAATTTGTCACCCACGAGGGGTATTTTCTTCAAAATGAAGAAGAAGACATGGTGCCCGATTTTCTGATGGCTTTGTACCGGACATTTCGGTCTATGTATTCGTCAATGGTTTTACCAGGCATCTTCGCCTGGCCCTTGGGTTGTTTACTTTCGGCAGAAAGCGAAAAGCCTAGATTTTCTCGCCATCAAACGAGACTTGACGCGTCGTTTTACGAAGCTTGAATTCAGCCAATCAACAGAAACAAGCTACGCATCACCGCACCTACATACCAGGTGACGAATGAAATTGCTGGCGACAGGGCGTACAACATTGAATATTCAGTTTATGTCCCCTCGCGGGAGGTCGAAATAGAAGGTGTGATCAACGCAGCGAGCTTAACTTGCAAGGATGTGCTTGCAGGGAAAGGTCGCTTAAAGAATGCCCTGCAATCTACCGTGGATATCCTGGACTGCAAGGAATTGCATTCAGCAACCACAGTAGATGGTAAAAAGGTATATGCTAAGTCAGGCTCGCTTCGGGTGACGTTCGCCGGTTCGATGCTCCCAAAATATGTATATATCGAGAATATGTTATTTCCGGTGCGTTTGTTTGTACCAAGGGTATTTAATTGTACCAACTGCAAACAATTAGGTCACACTGCCGAGTTTTGTGACAACAAACCACTTTGTGGTAAATGTTTCCAAAGACATCGGGAGGATACCTGTCAGCAACAAGCTACAAAATGTGCTTATTGTGGTTTGGATCCTGCCCATGGTTTGCAAGATTGCCCGGTGTACAAAAGACGCACCCAAAAAGTGAAGCGCTCGTTGGTACAGCGCTCCAAGCAGTCTTATGCGGAAATGGTTAAAGCGCAATACACATCCGCCACTGTCACTGCAAAGACTGCTGCCGTTCAGCTGCCGTTCAAGTAAGTGACTATTATGATTCCATCTCCATTGATGAATCGGACTCTGACGCAGTCGATATGGATGATTCTTCGGAGGTACACGCGCCCGAAAAGAGGAAGCAACCGTCTTCCCCGGGATCGCGCCGAAAGAAAACAAAAGTTATCCATAAAGGCTTGGCAAAATCTGAAGGTAATGGGGGATTATTTAAAATCCCGAAGCAACCAGTCTTCAATGCAGATCCTTGCTGCACTAAGACATTCCCGCCATTGCCTAAAACCAATGTTCCTAAGAAACATCCGGCTAGGATTATCAATGAAAAGGAAAATGCTACTCGCACTTCTGAAAAGAGAATCTCGTCCAAGCGAGGATTGATATCCTTTAAGGACCTCGTGAACCGCTTTTTGAATCTACTCAATATTCCGAATTCATTGAGGCCAATCATTGACCTCTTTATTTCAACAGTAGAAAGTTATCTGAAGCAATTGACTGTTTCATGGCCCCTTCTTGCAGAAATTGTATCTTTCGATGGATAATACGGCCATACAAGATACAATCACTGTGCTGCAGTGGAACTGTCATAGTCTAAAAAAAAAATTGGACGTGTTCAAGTTTTTGATTCGCAATTCCGATTGTGATGTATTTGCTCTCTGTGAAACATGGCTTTCTTCTGAAGATGAAATCAACTTCCACGATTTTAACATTATTCGCCAAGATCGGGATGACCACTATGGTGGCGTTCTTTTGGGGATCAAAAAATGCTACTCCTTCTACAGAATTCCCATTCCGGTTGTTAATGGTTTAGGTGCCCGCCAGAGTAAACGCGACGTGCGATGCGACGCGACGCGACAGTGCAATTTGACAGCCTGTTGATAATGATTGTTATTCTTTTACGTGTAAAAATGTAAAGTATAAAGACCTTTGCATAGCTTCAGTTTATATTCCACCAAACGCATCTCTTAATCGTCGACAGCTTTGGAGCGCAGTCTCCCTTCTATCATCTCCAGTATTGATATTGGGTGATATGAACGCACATGGTATTGGATGGGGCGAAACCTATGACGATTATAGAGCGCCTATTTTCTATGATTTGTGTGACGATTTCAATTTGAATATTTTGAACACAGGTGAAGTAACTCGAATAGGACCAAATGGTCACCAAAGCCGTATTGATCTGTCTTTATGTTCAAATTCACTATCGTTAGATTGCACGTGGAAGGTTATCCAAGATCCCCACGGTAGTGACCATATGCCGATAGACACCACCATTAAAAGTGGCTATCAGGAATCTGAGCCAGTTAATGTTCCTTTCGATCTTACGAAGAACATTGACTGGCAAAAATTTGCATCGGCGGTAAAAATTGGTATTGAATCAACTGATATTCTGCCACCACTGGATGAATATCGATTCCTTACCGAGTTGATTCAAAAAAGCGCACTAGAAGCTCAGAAACGACGCGTTCCAAGTACATCTGTCATAAGGCCAGCCACTCCTGGATGGGATGATGAATGTACTAAGTTGTATTCTGAGAAATCTGATGCCTTCAAGGCCTTCCGTAAACACTTTTTGAAGAGTATTTGAGGCTTGAAAGAAAGCTCAAAAATCTTCTCAAGGCAAAAAAACGTAGCTACTGGCGACGTTTTGTCGAGGGACTATCACGAGAAACCTCAATGACAACACTTTGGAAAACGGCCCGCAACATGCGGAACCGCATTTCCACCAATGAGAGTGAAGAATACTCCAATCGATGGATATTCAACTTCGCAAAAAAGGTCTGTCCAGATTCCGTACCAGCAGAACCGCTATTTCGAGAATCAGTCACTGACCCCGGTTCTTTGGGTGGACCATTCTCAATGCTGGAACTATCTATGTCTCTTCTTTCATCGAACAACTCTGCTCCGGGATGCGATAACATCAAATTCAATCTTCTTAAAAACCTCCCAGATATCGCAAAAAGACGATTACTTGACTTGTACAACATTGTGCCACCTGAATGGCGACAGGTCAAAGTAATAGCTATTCAAAAGCCTGGGAAACCAGCGTCTAATCACAATTCATACCGACCGATTGCCATGCTATCATGCATGAGAAAATTATTGGAGAAAATGATTCTTTCAAGAGTCGACCATTGGGTCGAAGAAAATGCATTGCTTTCAAATACTCAGTTTGGATTTCGAAAAGGGAAAGGAACAAACGATTGTCTAGCGTTTCTCTCTTCAGATATACAACTGGCCTTTGCGCACAAGGAGCAATTGGCTTCAGTATTCTTGGACATTAAGGGCGCTTTTGATTCAGTTTCCATAGAAATACTGTCAGACAATCTGCACAGTAATGGATTGCCCGTTATTTTGAATAATTTCTTGTACAATTTGTCAGAAAAACAAATGAACTTTACACTCGGTACTCTGACAACTTCCAGAAATAGCTACATGGGTCTCCCCCAAGGTTCATGTTTAAGTCCCTTGCTTTATAATTTCTATGTTAAAGATATTGATAATTGTTTGGAAGGACAATGCATGCTCCGTAAAGTGTTATACACGCCTGAGCCTACCAAATAAACGGGGCATTCTGGGATTGTGGGGAATGGTTTTCCTGACAGTGGTGCTGCAGCATTCTGAGGAAATAATCTCTGGGGAATCTCTTTGGTCAATGGGTTTCTGGGATATGACAAACAATCCATTAAATGATATCGTTATCGACATGAATGTTGTTAGGTAAGGGATGTGTTCGGATTTATGAATCAACATAAAATTAATAAATCATTTTCTGTATATTTTTGTACAACAATTTTAAAAACTATAATTCTCTTTTATATTCATTTTCATTGCTTCTAAACAAGTTTCCTATTCTCTTCAACAGTTAATTTTTTCATCGAATATTGTAAGCTCGCTTATAAGAGGCATTCTATTAGTTTGCAGTCAGGAGGCAAACATGGCTATCAACTACAAATAGGTAAAGCTATATAATTTACGCATGTCCTATCTAAAGATTTCAATAAATGTGCTTCCTAATCATTGACATTTTGAAATTGTATAAAGATATTCGCTGCCTTCGTTAGTTAGCTTTTTTTACATGAACGATACATAGGTGCAGTTCTTAAGTCAGTCTTCTAAGCACATTTTCTCATCGTGGATAGGTTGTCTACAGACTATTTTGTATGGCTGTGTTTATACAAAACAGAGGAGATTGAGTTAAGTTAAAATAATGTTTTGGATGACGAGTTTGGATTACGCGTGTACTAAAATCCAATGAAATTTAAATGCGAGGGTTTATTTTTTACCATACTATTCTTGTACATTTGAATGAGAATGAGGCTTTGTGAAAATGCGCTTTTAATTGTATCGGACATAAACGACAAATTACACAAGATGTACAAATAGTTAGTCATAATGAAATCATATTTTCAGTAAAATTGACTTAGGTAGACATATTCACAAATGATTAAAACAACCGTCGAAAAATTGATGAACTTTGGAAGGAATTCAATTTTGTAAATTTATATCTAATAGGCACTTGTTGTTGTCATTCGAATGGTTTCGAATAAGGACAATGAATTTCGTTGGAAGACAACATTCTCAAACAGGAAGTCATGCAGGTTAGCTGCCTAGAAAAATGTAGGCAATCCACACTGCAATTTTGGGGAGGGGTAGTTTACCCTAATATTGCTACTGTTGTGCTTTACAACAGTGTGGCATGAGTAAATAAATATTTACATAATAACTATTCTTATTTCGATAAATTATTTCCTACATTTCTGCTACGACAAAACAAGTCAGAAATCTAACCTCGGCGCCCAGCTTACCGCTACGAGTATCCTCTCGAGGGTGATGGCACCGGCGAAGGCGGTGGAGGTAGCGGTGAGAAGTACGTCGAGCTTCGCGAGCTCGGCGAAGGAGGGCAGCTTTCCGGGAGCATTCCCCCAACGTCGCTGTGGTAGTGCGACCGAGGTGTCGGCGGCGGTGGGTACGGTTCCGAATCGTACCGATCGCTATTGCTGTTATTTTTGTATTTGCCACCGCGGCCACTACTGCTGCTAGTTCCGCCTCCTCCAAGGCTGCCTCCGCCGCCCATGCCGATGCGATCCCTACTTCGGGCACTTTTGCTCGTGTAATTGGAATCGCTTTCGTCGCAAACGTCCGTCGAACAGGGCGTCGGTGGCGGAGGTTGGTTAATGATCTTGTAGTGCTTGTATGGGTGATAGTTGGAGGAGTACCGAGCAGAACCCGCAGTAGTAGCCGGCGATGGGGGAGGATTGAGAGGATATCCAATGAGGCTACTTCCATTAGTTGTTGAACTGGAAGCCCCAGTTATGTGGTTCCGATCGTAGCTATTGGCACTGTTGCGACTATTGAGTGTAGACATCCGGACAGCATCTGCTACCGATGTCAACTTAGACACCCGGATATTCTTGTTGAGCCCCCCAGGAGATAAAGGAGCTGCTGCTTGATCTTCCTTCGGTTCCGAAGACCCCGCGCCAAAGCGAGATCTACATGTCTGCAGAAGGTAGACTACTATGAAGACTACAGCAACGGCTATGACCACCACTATTAGCATTGTGATCTTGCTTCCACTTGGCGCCATCCTCCTGTTATTGTACTCAGCACAAATCTCCGGAGCTTCATCTTCTCCATTAGCGCAGTGTTCATCTCCATCGCAAACATTGTGGTACGAAATACAGACCTTACTAGTTGGACACTGGAAATCCTCTGGATTTTTGCAGCAGACCGCCTCATCATATCCATCCAAGCACTGTGTAGTCCCATCACAAACCAGATGTTTATCAATGCACTCCCCTGATTGGCATTTGAACTGATCTGCCCCACAAGCTGGACAGTCCAATTCATCGGACCTATCGGGACAGTCCTTCTGTCCATCGCATCGCCACGATACTGGAATACAATCCTTGTTGTTGTCCCCGTCTAGTCCGTTGCTGGAAAACGACGCCGCACAGGTAAAATGATCAGGTCCACAAACGGGCAGCGCCCCGCAACTCCGACGATCCTTCATCAACATCAATCCCTGAGGACATCCGCAAAAATCCTCTCCCTTAGCATCATCGGGTGCTCCGATGCAGATATGACTACACTTGGCCCGTGCCGAGTTACACGTATGGTTTCGGAGCAATCGTGGCTCCGGCGTCCACACGGCCACGATATCGGTAATGTGGGAAATCTTCTGAATCTCCGTACGGCGGTTTTCACCGAGCACGGAAATTCGTTCCATCCCAGGGCGTTCATCCAACCAGTAGATGTATCCATTCAGGGCAGCGATTGACGACACAAGACTGATGTGCTCTGTTACCAATGGTTTTCTGAAACACAGAGTTGAAGTTAGTTACCTTCCTGTATACCGAATTGACAAAATACTTACATCTCCTTGCCGTCAATGTCCATCATGTCGATCCGCTTGCCGTGGGCATAGAACAGTCGATTTGAAAGCGGATCCAAAGCCAATGCAGTAATACCTTCCAAGTGAGTTACAAGCTCCCTCCGTTGAGTCCCATCCAGTTTGGCCCTAATGATAGCCTGCGCAGTGCCGACATCGGTCCAAAATAGCAGCCGCTTGGTCGGGTGCAAAGCCAAACTGCGTGGTTTCTCTGAGTTTCCGATGTCCACGTTGCCCATGCGATCGATTTCACCATCCAAACTGCAAAAAAGAGCCACCATCATATTCAGTTATCGAGTTAGGAATTTAGATGAACTTACGTGGTAATGTTAATGCTGTTGGTGTGCGAACAACTCCAGAACAGAAGCCGCCCTATCGGGTCGATAACCATATCGAACGGGGATGAAGCCGGATCGATAAACACCTTCGCACTGGTGCCATTGTCGAATGCTCGCCTAATTATTGGGCCTCGTCCGTCAATCTAAAAAAAGATGGAGAATGAAATTTACGAATACACTTCGAGCATTTCTACAAACAAACTCACCCAGTAAACGTATCGCGTCACGACGTCGTACTCCACAGCTCGGATATTCTTTCCAGTAACCGGCAGCGGCACATCCGGCGAATCCGTTGTATTGGGCATGAATCTTCCGAAAGAGTTACGTTGGCTGAAGATGATGTAGTTTTTCGGAGGACTGCAGGATACGCGATTCGCTGTTAACGTGTAGTGCGTTGGACAAGCGCAAGTCATCTTTCGTTGACCCAGCGCCAAGCACAGGTGCGAGCAACCTCCATTATTCGTACGGCATTGATTTGATCCGGACTGACGGAACGGATGGAACGCCAGTAGTGAGTTTGTGTACTTCAGGTTCGTGTGGACGATAGTTCTGTTGAAGCCAGTTGTCTTATTGGCACGTTCAATCTCTCCCGTATTCCAGTCGCTCCAGTAGACGTAGTCTTTATACAAGGTGACCGCATGGGGAACGAACGGATTGTCGGAGTCTGCCGTTACAAGAACTTTGCGTTTGGTGCCGTCCCACTCGGCAGACTCAATGGCAATCGGAGAACTTTGGCAAGCCCAATACAGTCGACGGGTGTCTGGGTCTAGTGTCAATCCAGTTGCAAGATTCGCTCCAGAAATGATAGTTTTTAACTCACTACCATCCATCACTGCTCGTCGTATTGAGTCCGATGGCCACTCCGCCCAATACATTAACCCTCGTCGTGGTTCCAGAATTAGATTCCTCGGTTCTTCGATACCCTTCCAGATCAAAATCCGACGGCTGCTTCCGTCAAGCCTAGCCACTTCGATTCGACGAGCTTCCGCATCCGTCCAGTAGATGTTATGGGCTAACCAATCTACAGCAATTCCTTCCGGTTGAATTAACCCTGACTCGACTATCTTCTCCACGTTCGAACCGTTGATATACGCTCGGGAAATATGTTTCTGTTTTTGACTAGCCCAGTAAATTCTTCGATCGGCTATGTCTACGTCCAGATAATGAGCATCGATAACGCTCCGAAAGGGAGCATAATCCGTATGGTTATGACTGTCAATTGAAATTCTTCCGATACTTCCTGTGTCATGTCTTGAAAACAACAGAAAGGCCGAAGGTATAAAGCAAGTCCTATTGTCACGATCCAGCTCGTAATCTATCTGACATCTACAGACATAATCCCTTGGTCGGTTCAGACACAACTGGGAACATCCTCCATTGCGAATCGCACAAGGATTGTTGCCCTTCGCCTCACTCAATTTCGCTACCTTCAGACCCATCAGATCGGGAAAAGCTTCTACAATCACCGTACGATCATTGCCATTCAACTTATTCGCCCGCTCGATAGACCTCCTCTGCCAATCAGTCCAATATAGATAGTCACCCAGAAGACTCAATCCAAACGCATGCGGTAGATTATCCGACAGGATAATGTTCCTCCCTGATCCGTCCATATTGGCAACCTCGATCCTGTCCAGCTTCGCGTCACACCAATAGATCTTTCTCGCCTCAACATCCAACGCGATCCCATTCGGCCAACCCAAATTCTGCTGAACGATCAACACTCGTTCCGTTCCATCCAGAGAAGCCCTCTCAATCTTCGGATCTTTCTCGCTCCAATCACTCCAGAACATCCAACCCAGCGTTGGCGCTAACGCGATCGCCCTAGGCTCTTCCAAATGTTCGTAGATTAGCACCCTCCTGAACGACCCATCCAAACGGCAAACCTGAATTCGATCAGTCCCCGTATCGGTCCAGTACAAATTTCGCGCCAACCAATCTACAGCCAATCCATCAGGACTCTGAATCTCTGTGTTGACGACCTCAACCATGCCGGTTCCATCAGGTCGAACCTTCTTGATCGCATTCGATCCTTCATCCGACCAGTAAATGTAGTTGTCCACCGGATCGTAATCTATGGCGATCGCGTACCGTACCTTACCCAGCTGCAGCTGGATGCTGGTATAGTCCGGCGAATCCAGCGATATTCGACTAATTTGCGTTCGTTGAACCAGAAACAACATATCTTGGGGACCGTCAGCGCATTGCGATCTGGTGAGTAGTTTAACCCCTGTTGGACAAGCGCAGCTATATCCCGCCATGTTGGTTGACAGCAGACACAAATGAGAACAATCTCCGTTGTTTTTGCGACAGGGGTTGTCAGCTGCCGGCTGAAGACGGGAGTCCCATGCGTGGACGGTAATTGGGACGACCGGACTATCCAGAATTTCTTCGTGCTTTTCGTTGGCAATATTGTAATAGTGCAGAGTACCGTCTTGCCAATCAGTCCAGAAGAGGTAGTTGGGTGCGAAGGTTAAACTGTAAGGATAGTCAAGGTTATTGACGAGGGTTCTTCGGTTGCTACCATCCAGGTTCATCACATCCAAGAAGTGCAGATTTCCATCAACCCAGTAGATCAGTTCATTTTCCAGATCAACGGCCAACCCGTTCGGCCAGAATATCCGGTCGTGCACCAGCACCACCCTCGACTGCGGATCGCCATCCATGCTGGCGCGTTCTATCTTTGGACTCTCGCCCCAATCGGTCCAGATCATGAACCGCCTGGCAGGTACTAGAGCTATGGCACGTGGCTGATCGAGATCGCTCCAGATCAGCACCTTCTGGAACCGGCCGTTGAGCGTGGCGACCTCGATGCGGTTCGTCTCGCCGTCCGTCCAGTAGAGCTTATCGGTATACCAATCTATCGCTAGACCCTCGGGCTTGTCCAGCCCGTGGGTTATCACAGCTGTTTTGTTGACGGTGGGCTGCAGTGCCCCGTCCCCGCGCATCTGAGCACACTGGATCGTCTCGGAGTTGTGCTCGGTGAAGCACACCAGCCCCCGATCGTAGTAGAAGTCCATCGCGGACGCCTCGTTGAGATCCTTGACCAGAACCTCCACCGAACAGGTGGTGTTCTGTTGGATGGTGACATTCGCCAGCCGAATGTCGATGTACGTAGTGTAGAGTAATTGGTTGGTGAAGGCACTGGCGAAACCTGGAAGGAAGAAAGAGAGAGGGAAAAAAGAAGTCAGATAAGATGCGGAAGGTATATATGGCTTTATGATGGTTTTATGATGAAAAACGTGCTTGGCCACGATTTGTCATCTTGTTTTAAAATTGAGTTCTGACTTGCCTCAATAGATTCGGTTATTTCAAGCTCTATCTGGAATAAGGGCGAATGTCGCAAGAGAGAATTCTCGCTTAACTTTTTAAAAGGACCTAAGTAACATTTTTTTCGTGAATTAATTTGAATAGCGCAATCAACAGAACAACATGAAAGCTATTGATTGCAGTATTCAAATTAATTCATGAAAAAAATGTTACTTAGGTCACTTTTGAAAGATAAGCGAAATTCTTCGCCGACTTCCCCTCTTTTAAATTAAAGTGACAAGCAGATGATTTCGTTGCGGTTTTTTCCCTCAGAACGAAAGAAAACAATGAAAACTTGCATTCTGAGGTGATAAACCGCAATGAAATTCTTTGCTTGTCACTTTTATTTAAAAGAGGCAAGTCGACGAAGAGAATCCTCTCTTGCGGCATTCGCCCTTATACCAGATAGAGCTTGATTTGTCGAGATACGATTTGAAACTGTAAAGGTAGCCTCACACCTCGGGAATCTTGTCCGCGGTTTTTTTCCTCATGTGTTTTTGCATATGCGATGTTTTCGGGATTTGGGCACGGAAAATCCAAATCCCGGACCCATTTAAAATACTCGGGGGCAAAAATCCGGCGGATAATTTTCTCGAGGTGTAAGGCAGCCTTAAAGCTCTTTGAAAGTTAGCGAAGCGGAAAATTTTAAAGTGTGACGAACGAAATTAGTGTAAGATATTTGTTCTGATTTGGAAAATAATTCTTTCCATTGAATTTATTTGTAGAACGACTATAAGCATAATCTGTGAGAGGTGATGGAACTCCGTAGCCATCTCTAGATCCTCATGCAATATTATAAATTATTTTCCTCATATCCTCGACATGCTGTTGGAACAGGTTATTGTCGTTATATTGCACTCTAGGACGCTTCGTGAGACAGCTGATTTTTCATAAATAATTTCTTGATGAAGTTGTAAGCCAATTGCTGTTCCTCAGGAAAAAAATCTGGGAACTTATAGCTGGGGACATTAACATCTTTACTTCGAAATTGTTGTGAATAACTTTAACACCCCTATCGTCATTTGAAGTCATCGAACACACATAAACGTCATTTCGTCATCGGAACAGCCGATGGACTTAAAACGCATTGGAATAAACGAGACGAGTTAGTTGATTCGGAACTTCCAAACGTATTAGATCGCTCTATTCCTTGTCACGTATTCACGGTTCCCATACGTCTCGCATTCTTCGCTTTGTCTTTCCACCTGGTTGGACTGTTTCGCGCTTGTTCTTGGCAGTACATAAAAGAAACATGTGGTGCGACAACATCATAACTGTTCACGAATTAGCTACATTTTGGGTAGTTTATTACAGAACTTTGGGATCCAGTACCTGGGCACAGGCGTTCGGTATAGATAGTCCCAATTACAGAGGGATCATCCTTATGAACTCGGCGTAAAAACTCTGTCACGTATTCTGTTCAACAGACTAAGACCGCTTGAGGAGTCCTTAGGGCCGATGCCCATGTAGCGTTTTTTCAACGCTGCGTGCACGTGGCGTTGAAAAAACGCAGGTGTGCATCGGTGCGGCGACGCTGCGTTACCGCTTTTTCCCGATGCACACATGCGTCCTTTTAACGTCGTGTGCACGCAGCGTTGAAAAGACGCTACGTGGGCATCGGGCCTTAGTCGGCAAGTTTTTGTGAGCGCCGACCAACGACGGATCAAATGATTAGCTTGCGGATGGTCCTTGATAAATTGCAATCTGTTTATTGATTTCAAAGCAGCGTACGATTCAGTGAAAAAAAAATGAGCTGTAGTATTGGCACCCCAAGAGAAGTTAATCGCACCGGTATAATGAAAACACGTCTGTCTTCAGCTGTGGTTTATTGAGACTAATTGGACATTAACTAACATTCGAGCAATGGTTGCTTCGATGCTTCTGCGTTATGCAACGTACACATAGAGATGTCGTAAATTAATCGATTACTTCGATTAATCGATTAATCGTTGTAATAATCGATTAATTTTGAATCGATCATTACCTAACGATTAATCGATTCAATAATCGAGAGAGATCGAGAGTAATCGATTTGTTACTAATCGATTAATCAGGATTTTACGACATCATAAGGATGTCGCAAATTAATTGATTACTTCGATTAATCGATTCATCGTTGTAATAATCGATTAATTTTGAATCGATTATTGTCCAACGATCAATCGATTCAATAATCGACAGGAATTGAGAGTAATCGATTAGTAACTAATCGATTAATCGGGATTTTACGACATCTCTACGTACACACCAGTCAAGCAGTTCGACCAACATTGACTCCACCTCCCGTTTATTCAAACATTCATCAATTTTATCAACACCGACACGAACAATCAATTTATTCGACCAACAATATCACACACGAACGACCGAAGCACCAACTCGAGCACCAACCATCAAAAATATATGGGGTTTGTGCAACTTCACTACAAATGCTCAAACATGTTCGGCGAACCTTGACTCCACCCCGACAACTCAAACCAAAATCAAACCGTTTTAATTTTTCCCAACCGAGCCGCCAACTGTCAAATGGTTGTTCGAACAACTTCACACACGTTCCAACAAAGCAGCAACCGAAGCGTTTTCTTGGGGGTGGAGTCAATGTTCGTCGAACTGCTTGACTGGTGTGTACGTAGCATTACGGAGCTGCGCTGCAACTCCAATACTCCTCCTCAACGCTGCTCTTCTAGCCCACACTGCATCCGTAGTTCCTCAAGACGAACTAGAGAGAGTGGTTTAGTCAGCAGGTCAACCAGCTACTCTTCGTCGGTCGAATAATACAGAAAACTGATGGCTCCAGTCTGCTTCATATTATTTGCAAAATGGAATTTTGTCGCAATATGTTTGGTCCGATTGCTGATCCAGCATTTTGAGGCAACTTTGATTATCTTCATGCATGGTAACTTTGTGGTCTTCAGTACATTCTGCGTCCGCAAATCCGATTAGTCCTGAATCTTCTTCACGGTGGCTCAGTCGCAGCTTCAGATCGATTGTTGCCTTCAGATACCGATCCACACGTTTCAGCTTCGTCCAATCTTGCTGGGTAGGACTAAAAACTTTCCGACTCATAATGGAAACCTCTGCAGCTATATCTGGACGGGTGCATACAGTAGTTGTCCTACCACTTTCTTGTACTGCTTGTTGTCCGGAAGACCTTGACCATCATTCCCCGTTTCGCCGCAACACCTTGTCGTAGTCGATTCCATAGTATTGGCGAAAACCTTGAACTGTCACTCGCGCATTATACCGAATCACTTCGCCGCTCTGGTCTCGTTTCATCTTGAAAACCCATTTACAACCTACCTTTGGAAATGTCAACCAGGTCCCATGTGTCGTTGGAATTGATTGAGTCTATCACCTCCAACATCGCCTTCTACCATTGGTTGCTTTGGGAACCAGACATTTCTTCTTTGAAATTCTTCGGCTCCTCCTGAACCAGCTGGCTTACCTCGATTGATCCTTTCAGACCTTCGGACTGGCAGGTCATTTGGTTGATCATCATTCGGTAGCTCTTCATTCACTGGATCCTCCCATTCATCGTTGACATCGGATTGGACTTCGTCTGGTTCGATGGATTCATCATGTACTTCAAGGTTCGCTGGAGGAATGCTCGAAGGAATCACCAACTCTTCTACTTTAGCTTCGTCTAACGGTTGGCAGGAATGCCGTGCTTTTCGTTAGGTACGTGGCAGAAAAAAAACACTCCAAATCGTTGTACATGCCCCAGCTTGGGTTTCTTACCAAACCATCGTTCATACGGTGTACCGGAGGTTAGGCTAAAAGGCAGGCGATTTTGAAGGTAGTTTGTTGTAACCACCACCTCTCTCCAAAATCGATGATCTGTACAGGCGTCAATCGGCGTCAATCCCTTCACGTGTACTCCTTGGGCTAGATCCGTAAGCTTCATGACAGCATCACAATCTCTAACCGCCGATGCCAAACATGAACGCATTCGCTGGCCGATGTCGCCAAAGATGCAGACTCCTTGTATTGACGGATCAGGAACAAACCTCCTTATAACTCAGCAATCCAATCCAATCGCCACTTCTGTCAAAAAAAAAATGGTGAAATCTTTCTTCATCAACCGCTTGACCGAAAGAAGGTTGGACTTCATTTCAGGAACATACAGCACCGTATCCAAAGTAATCCCGCGGCGGTTGCCGACACCATCAGCACTACCATCCTACCAGTTCCGCGGCCTTTTGAATGCTTCATGCCGTTCGCAACCCAAACCGCTTCCAGAACTGTCTCGTCTAGGTCATCGAAAAACTCGCGTCGATTAAAGATGTGGCACGTTGCTCCGAAATCCAAGATCAAGATCCATTGATTCTCACGTTGTTGCGCATTTTCGGTACAGAACGCCCAGTTCTCCGGCTCGTCGTTATTTTTCACCACACTGTTGACTTTCTGTTGCTTGGTTACTTTGGATTGTTTTTTCTTATCCGGTTTCCAGGTCTTGAATTTTTCGCAATTGAGTTTCATATGGCTGAGTTTCTTTCAAAAGAAATCCTTGTCAGAATCCGCCCTCGATCCGCAATGCGGACTTCGATGTTGATACGATTTCAGCCACTCATCTATCAGCTTTCCTTTCATGGCCTCCAGAGTGGTAACGAGAGTACGTTGTTGGGCTGCAGATCGTTCAGCTTTTCGAAAAAATCCGTCCGGGCCAAAATGCGGATTTCCATGTTCCCATTCTTGTCCAAATGTAATCCACAAATCTTTCGCATCACGGATACCTTCGTGGTGAGTGTCTTCTTGACGTAAAATTTTCAAGGTTTTCCCAAGCTTCGGCATCAGATTTGGCCTTCTTAATGTGACTTCTTATCCTTCACGGCGGTCCAAGATTCTTCCTTGGCCAGAAGCAGCTTCATACGAAAACTCCAGTGGTCGTAATAGGTATCGTTGAGCTTCGCAAACGACTTCTCTATTTTTCAGCAGTTTGTTCCCTTCAGTAAAAAAATATCTTCAAACTTCGCCGATCTTGATTCGAATGCCGGGCCAATAACCAATTGGGGAAAGGGAAGGGAAGTAAGTAGTCATTGCAGGAAACTTCAACGCGTGGGCGATAGAGTGGGAAAGTCGCTGTACTAATCGGTGAGGGCATACGCTGCTACCGTGGCGCATCGAAATTCGTACACAGGTGCTTACCTTAGTATATGAAAAAGTCATTAGAAAGTAGGAATCGAATGTAAATAAAACGTTTGTCATTGACACAGAAGCATGAAGGCTTCTACTTTTGAAGTGTTTCGCATTTACTCATTAAAAACTACGAAATACATGATAAAATAATGAATAAAATCAACTACTCCTGACTCGAAATCCGTCCACCGTGGGCGGATTTCGAATCAAAGGATCAAAATCCGTACAGCTATTTTTAAGCTAAATATTTAAATTGAAGCAGTCTGATTGACTAAACTACCACTGTCAATAGTTCGATATGCACCTTGAGAAGCGATCCCTTCGATTTGTATTCCACTTATCTTATGTAATGATTCGCAATTAGCAACACAGTTACTTTTGGTGCAATTATGCTCTACACGAAAACAAAATGGCGGCAAAAACTCCGCGTTTGGTGGATAGCGTTTTGTTTTTGATTTTTGTTGTTTTAATTTCAAAGCCTTCTTTCCATTTCTATGCCCTAAAAGCTTACTGCCAAGTATCTGTACAAGATAAGATCAATTATGTCTACATTAATTACCTTTAACCCCCTTTAACTTATTGATATCTCATGAGGTGGACGGATTTCGGTGCTGTATGGATTTCGGTCCCACACGGTAGAAGCTTTAGCCAGGCTGGATGTCGTGTTGTGTAAAGAAGGCTCAAGAAGTACCCAGGTAACCAATAAGCATTAAAGTAAGCACTATAGTAGCATTATACTGGCATTGCATATGCTCCATGCTGTAAATAAGCATTTCGAAAACCAGGCTGTTCTAAATAAACATTTTCAAAGCAATCATGAGAGGCATAGTCTTATAATAGCATTTTGAATGCACAATGTTGTTTTTCGTTAAGTGCAATGGAACAGCTACATTAGTGCCACTTTAAGGCCTGTAGTGTTCATACGTCAAACGTTTTCCAATATGAAACCATATAGCGGGACTATTTTTCCAATGAACTTACATTTGAGAATAGAAATCGGCACGTGCAGAATGTTTTTTCCATTCCGACCATTGACAGGAGTACTTGTCGTTAACCTAACCCTATCACTAATTACATAATTTAGATACATTTAATTATTCCATTGCACTATTTTCGATGGATGCATTAAAGCAGCACTACCGTAGCTGTTTCATTGCAACTGGGTATGACGTTTGTGACGGTTGAATTCTGAGAAGTTTCAATGTTCCTGAAGGAGCGTAGTGTTTATGTTGGGCAACATTATTCCCATTACCATCTACCTCTTATGGCTCAGCTGGTAAGGGCGATGACAACAACAGCGTCGGGTGACAAGAGCGCGAGTTCGAATCCCGCTCGAAGAAAGTAAAAAAATGTGTTCCATTTCAAATATGAAAATACAATAACTATATAATAAGAAAAAAAAAACTATGTAAAAAAAGAATTAGAAAAAAACGCCATAATTTTTTTTTCTTGTTTTTAAAATTATTTCGGATGCTAAATTAACGCTACTCAGCCAAATTTCTACTTTATCGATAAAGTAGGATTAAGCATTTAAGCAGCCATATATTGGGCCAAAACCTGCATTAAAATAGCATTAAAGGCGACTAAAGGGCGTATTGGCATTTAAAGTTCTGCAGTAAAGGCGCATATAATGCTACTTAAATGCTTTATATAATGCTTACTGGTTACCTGGGTACTTTCCAGAGAAACGGAGTGGAATCGGTAATAGACGTAACATTCTGCAGTTCAAGTTTGGTCGGTGATCTACAGTAGAGGGTCGACGACGGTTACATCCACAGTAGACTGGCCCAGATTACTATGGGGGAGAAAAAATGTTGTCGAATTCCACGGGGCACCCCCCAGAATTGTGTCTTTGGGTGAGAAAATCAATCTCTGAAAATTTCAGCTCAATCGCTTGTTGCATAAGCTGGCGCATTTGATTTGAAGTTTGTATGGGGATTTCAGCCAAAATGTATAGGAAAATACACCTCCGTCACTCATTCGATCTGGAAATTGGTTCTGATTGCTCGATTGACCTCAGAATTGCAAAAACAGCAGTTGGTATACCACAGAACAAAGTCACAGAACATTGCATGATGATTAAATGAACTTTTAAATAATTTTCGGCTGATTTATTAGGAGCTGATTTGTGTATTTTTGGGTTTTTTAATCGAATCGCATCAGCCGAAACCTATATAAAAGTTCATTTAATCATCATACAATGTTCTGTGACTTTGTTCTGTAGCATACCAACTGCCGTTTTTGCAATTCTGAGGTCAATAGAGCAATCAGAACCAATTTCCAGATCGAATGAGTGACGGAGGTGTATTTTCCTATACATTTTGGCTGAAATCCCCATACAAACTTCAAATCAAATGCGCCAGCTTATGCAACAAGCGATTGAGCTGAAATTTTCAGAGATTGATTTTCGCACCCAAAGACACAATCCTGGGGGGTGCCCCGTGGAATTAGACAACTTTTTGTTTCCTGGGCCAGTCTAATCCACAGTGACTATTTGGCTATCCGGTACAGGATAAGCAGCGAGGCAAGGAGAGTAAGCCGGGGATCAACGCCTACAACCCGGGCGTGGAAGGTCGCCCACTTCGACGGTGGGACATTCAGCGAATCTATAAGTCTGGAAGAAAACACGGAAAATTTGAGTGGCGACGAACTGGTTGCTGTCTTGTCGTGTGTGACGCTACTATGCCGAGGAAGACGCGACCACGTAACTTCAGGTCACAGTTATACTGGTGGAGCGAGCGAATTGCAGTCCTTCGATCAACCTACCTCAGGGCTAGAAGAAAACTACAAAGGTCACGCTCGGCAGAAGTGAGGAAAGAACGCATCGAGATTTTTAAAGCGGCGAGGCTGACCATAAACAAGGACATTCAAGAGAGCAAGAAAGACTGTTTCGACAGACTGTGCCACAGCGCCAACTTGAACCAATGGGGAGACGCCTATCGGGTGGTGATGGCCAAAACAAGAGGGTCCCGAACATAGCGTTAAAGGCAGCCATAATGACCAATCCGAACATGTTCAGGTCAGCCATGCAGAGGTGCCTAGACGAGCGGACATTCCCGGATATATGGAAATAACTCCTGTTACCGAAGCCGGGCGAGCCGCCAAGAGACCCCTCAGCGCACAGACCAATCTGCTTAATAGACACGGTAGAGAAGCTACTGGAAAAGTTGATCCTAAACAGACTCTCGTCGTACGTGAAGGAGACAGGAAGATTATCGAGCGAGCAATTCGGCTTTCAAAGAGGACGGTCTACTCTGGGTATCATTGAATCGATGGTTGACACTGCAGAGGTTGCCATCGAATGCAAGCGACGCGGTCTACGTTACTGTGCACATAACACACATAACACTCGACATGCGAAATGCATTCAACAGTGCCTGCTGGATGGAGAATGCGAACTCGTTACTTCGACTGGGAGTACTGGGGCTATAAAAAATTCTGGGAAGCTACTTCCAGAATCGAGTATTGATCTACGAGACAGACGAGGGCGACCCCTACGAGACAGACGAGGCCGACTTCCGACCGGCAGGTGTCCCGGATCAATTCTGGATCCACTACTGTGGAACGTAACGTACGATGGCGTGCTGAGCGTGAAAGAAGAGTACATCGAGAAGGTCGAATTGACTGCAACCTATTCGGTCAGTCTAGTAGAAGATTGGTTGCGCAGTAAGAAGCTACAGTTTGCGCATCAACTACCGAAAATCGCTGGGGGTGATGCTCGACGATAAGTTGAGAAGACAAGGAGTGCTACGCCCTCATGGGCACCGGTAATGCTCGCAGGAATATCAAGGCAGCAACGGTAGCAAAATGGCAGAGGGAGTGGGACAACTCGGCTAAGGGAAGGTGGACCCATCGCCTAGTCCCAAGTATGTTTGCGTGGATTAGCAGACCTCATGGAGAGCTAAACTTTGGCTTGACCCAGTTCTTAACAGGCCAAGGATGCTTCAGGTGGTATCTGCAGAGGATGCGGCTTCCCCGCCTGTCCGCAATGCCCAGACGTAACAGAAACGGCTGAGTATATTCTGTTCACATGTCCCCGGTTCGAAACGGAAAGGAGTGCGATGTTGTAGGCATGCGGAATGGACACTACTACCGAGAACATCGTAAGAAGAATGTGCCTGAACCCGGAGAGCAGTGGAGAGCAGCAATTGTGGATATCGGACCATGAGCAATCCGCCGTTGAAAATATATGTCGATTAGTATGGGAACGCCAGGGCCATTGCTCAACGAATAAGGTGGGAGCCGAATGACTCAAGGGCATCGAAAGTCGATTATCGGAGTAGCCTAGCCCACCGCCGAGGACCAGCTAAGTAGAATGCACCGGCTTCGGCACGTAGAATGGCGTGCGAACCGGAATGTAGAACCGGTTTCGGGTCGTCGGGGCACCATTGAACCGAAAGTTCTCTCCACCCGAAATCTTTGGATCAACCTCGGCACTACAAGTACATGAAATGGAAAGCCGAGTGACGAAACGCTGTTTTTCTGATGAACAAAAATTATCCGGGCGGACCGAACTGTTAGGTATAGCTGCTATTGGCATGATTTAAACCAAAAGGGAGTCGCCAGATGTAAACGAAAATTTGGGGGTGGAATTTTGATGATATAGGGACCCTTTTTATACCACGCCAAGCTTCCAATATGTTTTGTTTGTTGAAGAACGAGGCATCAGAAAACATCATTTTCCAACAGAACGCGTCGATCCATGTTTCCAAGCAGTCTAAGGCATGGTTTGGCGTACGCAAATGGACGGCAATATGACAGTGTGTCCAGCCTAAAGGCAGCTTTTAAAGAGTGCTGGGCCAACATCGGCATGGCCACACTACAGAAGCTATCCGATTCAATGCCAAATCGGATTTTTGATATTATCCGAAATAGAGGAGGCCATACGAAGTACTAGCTTTGAGTAGATTCAAAATTTGCATCAAAATTCTTGGAATTGTTCCGGAAACATATTTTCCATGTAGTTGAGACCATAGGATGGATATGAACCGGAACGGTCATTCTGGAACAGGTTCCCGGAGGGCCCGTTATGCCCAAAAACTCATTTAGAATAAACCCTAGCAATATGGGAATCAAAATTCTTGGAATTGTTCTGGAAATATATTTTCCACGTAGTTAAGACCATAGGATGGATATCAACCGGAATGGTCATTCTGGAATAGGTTCCCCGATGGTCCGTAGGGGCCAAACACTCATTTAGAATAAACCCTGGAAATATGGTATCAAAGTTTTTAGAATTGTTCCGGAAACATGTTTTCCATAGATTGGATATGACCCGGAATGGTCATTCTGGAACAGGTTCCCGGAGGGCCTACAGTGACCATAAATTCATTTGGGAGAATCCCTGGCAATATGGGTATCAAAATTCTTGGAATTGTTCCGGAAACATGTTTTTCATGTAGTTGAGACCATACACACTTCAATTTTTTCACCGATCTCGGCTGTGCGATTCTCGGTTTAAGTTCGTTTGCTGAAATATCAGCTAAATGGACGTGTGATTACGGCGGCTTCTTCGAGTGCTACAGTAAACAAATGACTTTTTCAGCTGAGATATCAGCAAAAAGTCAGGAATCGAGCGCTCGGCTGTGCGGATCTCGACAAAAGAATCAAAAAATGCCGAGCTGAGCTGAGTGTGTAGGATGAATATCAACCTGAATGGTCACCCTGGCAATATGGGTATCAAAACTCTTGGAATTGTTTCGGAAATATGTTATCCATAAAGTTGAAACCATAGGATGGATATCAACCAGAACAGTCATCCTAGAACAAGTTCCCGAAAGGCCTTTAGTGGCCACAAACTCATTTAGAAGACACCCTGGCATCAAAATTCTTGGAATATTTTCGGAAACATGTTTTTCCAAGAAGATGGGACTGATGTTGGGTCATCAGGCTGAATGGCTGTTAGGCCGAATGGTTATTGGGTCGAATGAGAAGTGAGGAGTGAATAGTGAGAAGTGAGCAGTGAGAAGTGGAAAGTAAAAAGTGAAATGAGAAGAGAGAAGTGAAAAGTTACACAGTATTGACCCGATTTTATCTACCTCCGACTTTATCACATTTTCGACCCGATTTTATCACGTCCCGCTTTTGTCACCTTTTTGACTCATTTTGTCACCACAAAAATTTCGAAAATTTTAGTCATTCTTTTTATTTTTGTAAATTATTCAGCAAACACCAATGATATTTACAGCGCCTGTGGTTCATTATAAATCATTTCTGAGTACCTGTCATGAATTTTTAAGTCTTTTTGACAAGAAATAACGGAAAAAGAAGATAGCAAGTGTTTCTTCTAAATGAGGGTCCCCTCGGAAACCTGTTTGGAAATGACCGGTCCATTGTCAAACTACTTATGGCCTAATAACACAAAAAATCATGCTTTCGAGACAATTTCATGAATTTTGATACCCATCCATTGTCAAACCATCCTATGGTCCAATTACTTATCGGATCATGCTTCCGATACAATTTCATGAATTTTGATACCCATATTGCCAGGGTTTCTTCAAAATGAGTTTGTGGCCACTTTAGGCCCCACGGGAACCTGTTCCAGGATGACCGGTCCGTTGTCAAACCATCCTATGGTCCAATTACTTATCGGATCATGCTTCCGATACAATTTCATAAATTTTGATACCCATATTGCCAGGGTTTCTTCAAAATGAGTTTGTAGCCACTTTAGGCCCCACGGGAATCTGTTCCAGGATGACCGGTCCGTTGTCAAACCATCCAATGGTCCAATTACTTATCAGATCATGCTTCCGAAACAATTTCATGAATTTTGATACCCATATTGCCAGGGTTTCTTCAAAATGAGTTTGTGGCCACTTTAGGCCCCACGGGAACCTGTTCCAGGATGACCGGTCCGTTGTCAAACCATCCTATGGTCCAATTACTTATCGGATCATGCTTCCGAAACAATTTCATGAATTTTGATACCCATATTGCCAGGGTTTCTTCAGAATAAGTTTGTGTCCACTTTAGGCCCGACGGGAACCTGTTTCCGGAATAACCGTTCCGGCATTAATTCATAAGATGGTCCTGTAACGTAGTTAAGTTATATTCTTTAAATTTCCAACGAAGTTTATTAGTCATGACGCAAGAAACCTTCATTTGGTTGAATATATATCTTCAATTTACACATACTTTGGGACTTGGCCCAGTTAATCCGGAATTCCGGTTACCAGGTAATCCGAATCGGTTCTCTGTAACATGTATTGAAAAGCGGGTAAGTTCCTGCATCCGTAGCAACCAAAATCGTCAAAATCGGTGAAAAACTGACAATGTTATGATCATTTTAAGTCCGTGGGTACCCGGGTACCCTGTCGGTAACGTAAGGGTGTTTTTTTGTCGGTAACAAAAGGGTTAAGGTGGAGCCTTCAACGACTTGGCTTGGTTTCTGGCAAGATTTTTTGGTTTTGTTTCTTTTAAAGATTGAAAATTAAATCGATTTTTTCGGGCCACCATTTTATGCAGGGGAGTTTGATCCGCGATGAATTTTCTTCAAAGTGCGTTTGGCGACGACTGAAAGTTGCCCTTCGGTAGCAGAATCACAAGCTCGTGTCAAAGGGAGATGATGCAATAAAATTGTTTGAATGGATAGAATCACCTAACAGCTAGGGGTCGTACACTTATTACGTAAGCAATTTTTTTAGGATTTTCGACCCGCCCTCCCCCCTTGTAAGCTTTTTTTCATACAAAAGATTTTTTGCAGATTTATATGCAGCGTAAGATATTGACCGACCCCTCTCCCCTTAAGTGCTTACGTAATATGTGTACGGCCCCCTACGCCGATGCCACCGAAACGGTCCATTTTTGCGATCTTTCTTTCTGGTAAGTGCTGGTCCTGATAAGAACCATTTTTCCTCAATGCGCCTTTCCAATAACTAATTGCATCCAAACGCTTGTCGGAACCTTCCGTTGAAATTGTTGAAATTTGTAAAAAAAAAATTCAGCGTTGCCACTGGTGCTGCTGTGTCCGCTCCGTGAATGATCTGCAGCAACACGCCGCCACCAACGCGATGGTTTTCCGTTGAAAATATTACCAGTGCCTTCGTGCTGCTGTGTCCACTTCGCTGCTTACGCTCCGCTTCGCCCGTTCTGCTGCGTCCGCTCTGCGTGAAATCTTGTTCAAACTGAGGATTAGATTCCAAATTTTGATGTCTGTGCTTGCGATGCATGTACGTGATTGATTAGTTTACCTATTTATAAACTTTATATCTATTATTGATAATAAATAATTGAATAGTCAGTATTTTCGAATTAATACAAAGAAGCGTTGACTCATCCTTGGTAGAATGCTCCAAAAAAATTGAAAATCCATCGAGAAACGGCTGAGATAGTAAAGTTCAAAGTCTATCATATTTTCGTGACGGTCTCCAATTTTCGCAATCGCAAAGTGTACCCCAATATAGAAAAGACAGACGTAGTCCTACGTAAAAAAAAAGTTTCATGGAGTATATCCCTGAATTCGTTTGTTCTTATCAGTACTGGTGGTTTTCGTGATCGTCACGTGAAAGCGAAAACAGTTTCAAGAGACGGGGAGCGGGCTCCCCGTCACCTGTCACATTATAAGCAGTCATGATGGGAATGTTGCTTTGTTTTGGAATCTAAATTTCTAAATAGTTTTATTAGATCTGTGCAAATTACGATGACTAGTCGATAAAATGTTTATATTGTTCCTGATTCTTTAGTTAGAAGTGACATTATTGAAGAAGAAACAACTTGCTAACAATAGTTTGATGCGCTTTCATTAAATAAAAATCAGTGAAAATTTTGCGGAATTCCTTTCATTGTTTATATTTTCTATGAAAGCGGGAAAGAGCTAAATGTAAAAATCGCGTGACCTCTTTCAATTCAAACTCTCTGGATTCAAACCTTGTTATATATACCGTCGGAAATAAGTATAAAGACAAGCATGATTTTCATACATTTTCATCATGTTTGAGGATCGAGATCTCGTTTCGTAGCGATTTGATTTGGTTAAAATTTTACTAGGCACCTGTTTTCAACTTGAACTTTCGAATTTTGAGTGAATTGTATACAACTCTACTGATTTCGATCTCCGAATCTGGACATAATTATAAAGACACCACTTTTTTATATGGGGCTCCATACAATGGAACTGTCTTTATAAGTATTTCCAACAGAAACGCGTATATGCAGAATATAAAACATTCATTGAATAAAAATTCAAGTCATTTTAGGCCTACTGGCAAAAAAAAAACAGCTCAATCGAATAGCTATGAATCGAACTATTGACCTCCCAACATGGCCATTTTGTATGGAAACCGAGCTTGTCTTTATACTTATTTCCACCAGTTATTAGAAAAACCCTCCCAGATTTATTTATGTTCACATTTTCTTTACCTTCGCGAAATAATATCGTATGTGTGCAATTTATTCCAAAACAACTTACCATACAATTGCTCCAGACCAGACTCTTTCAGAAAAAAGTGACCGTTGGTCAACATCCATGTTCTTTGTTTGGCTCAATGAAATATATGCAAACATTTTGTATCGAAACAAAAACCGAAGAGCTGTATGCAAATACAAATACAACATCCATCAACAGAAGCCCCCTGGCCACAGCATCGATGTTTTTATCCACACAGTTTTGTAAAAATCAGAACTTCTCCCGGAACGGTTCGCTACTTCATCAATATTTGAATAAAAATAATGAGCATGATTACAATTGCTAAAATATTTACATTGCCATGCCATTCTCCTCTCGCTATGCAGACTGGTCCGGTGCAGCTGCATCGTCCAAAGGTGGTCACTTCAGACTGAAGTGTCCTTTCCTGTTTGCAACTGTTTGTATGTACACATTTGTGCATGAAAAGTGGGACTCTCACCTCGAGTAGGCAGATTGCGTATTGCCCTACAACAAGATTATAAAAAATGCAACAAATACCCGATTGGCATGGTCTGCAAAATTAATAAATCCTTCCTTCTAAATGACCACTCGCAGCTCCCACGTTCTGGTGTAAATCATAAATCTCACGGATGGTGTTTCAAAATAGAGCAGGCTTGGTTGGGTTGGTTGATGCACAGTTGCGGTTAATATTGTTAATATAGTATATTTTGTAAATTCGAGCAGGAAAAGGATGCGGCTGGTTTTAATTCGAATCCAACTCGCTATAATGGCGGCTGCTATAAATATGTCTAAATTATGACAGTCACCGTTCACAACGCTGGTCGTTTCTCAGCAACCATTTTCACTTTGTTTATTTTTAAATTTCAGAATAAATCAAGCTGCATATGCAGGGCATATACTCCAAAAAAAATTTTTTCAAGTGTTGCAGCAATGCATTCAAATGACCTCAAATGCATGAATTGATGGAAAAAGTGAATTCTATCCCCCTAAAGTGCTATTGCGACCACTAACGCTAGGTGGATTTATCTGGTTTTTTTTTTATGAATTCTATGACTAGAAAAGTCAAAACAGAGAAATTATTTGGTAAGTAGAATATTTGTTGGACCAACATCCCTAGTATCAAAGCATCGAACACAAATTCAGCGTCGGAAACAGTTGCTGTCAGAATTAATTATAACATCCCCCATTACGGTAAATTTAATTTTAAACTATCGGATATTGAAATTCTGCTTCTCTTCATTAGTTAGACACCGTTTCTAACAATTTGCCACACTTTCGTATAAGAAAGCGCCACTGTGCATGGTAATGCGGGTACCTTCTTGAGGCGCGTGTAATTTCCGTATGATATATTTATATGCGAGTTGTGAGCTTTATGCGAGACGAGAGGTTTGCTTCCATCATGTACTGCTTGCATGGTTGGGGATGCATGATCACCGAGCTGAACACGTCGTTGGAATTGGCCGCTAAACGGATTGGTCACGACGCGGCTTCCAGAGACCGGCACTTTTCCTCTCCCATAGTGCGCTGCTCTGATGCTCATAACACCTTCCCGGTGTTGTGCCATGCAATGCAACCAACAACGCCAGTTCAAATTGCTCGCCTCTCTGTTTATGGTTTATGAGGTTGGATATTTTTCTTGTCATGCTGAGTGGTGCGGCAATAAAGAAACCCCTTCGGGGGTCCAAACATTACAGATCATACGGGTTTGATAGGCGTTATTGATCGCCTCTCGTTTCTTGGAGGCATTAACCAGATTTGTCTTGTTGGAGGGATTGAAGGAAATTCTTACTTCCAACAGACTCGCAAAAACTAAAACCAGGTGACGTGATATGGTCAATGATTTATTCATTTACATGATATTCACTTTTAGCACCAACAGTTGTGCTTACCCTCGATCGTACGTAATGTGGAGTGTACGGAAATTTTATTATCGAGGTCAAATGGACACCAAAGGGACTATCGTGAGCTTATAACGATGTTAGCTGCAAAACTTTTGAAAAGCAGCGTGTACAAAATCATCTACAGTCTTTTGCAATACTACAATTCTGGAGACGTCTAAAACAGCTGATTTCGTAGGCATGATCACTGATCAGTCAAGCGATAAATCAATTAAAAAAATGTCAGGTAAATCTTACAAATTTCTTATTGCATTTTATTGTCTATAAAATGTAATGCAATCGTCTAAATTTATTGAAAAGAAATTCTTTGGAATGTTTTTCCAAAAACATCCAATTCATAAATTGTTTCAGGTATTCCTTTGGATACCATCGGAAATTCCATTCCCCCGGATACTTCCCCAACAATATATTTTCCGGAATTCCCATCAAAAATCCCTTTCACAAATCTAGGACAAAATTTCAGAAATTTCCTTGGGAGTTTACGAACGAATTGCTAACGGAAGTGACAACGGAACTCCTGAAGGCATTTTCTACATAAAATTTGTCCTAGAATATCTTTGAACATTCCTTCATTTATTTTGTTTTGGAGTCTAGGGATGTTTCCAGAAGTGTGTTGAACTTAATGTAAAACTTAAAAAAAACACTCAGATAAAGTTAAAAAATGTTTCCAGAAAATTGTCTGGAAATTACTTCGGAGATAAATTAGGCAATCCCTTTGTAGATTGATTCCCCTAGACATTATTTTAAACATTCAAAAAAGCAATTCTAAAAAAACGATTTTTTAGGAAAACGGCCGAGTTGCCGAATAATATGCAATTAATTGATTTTTTAGGAGTTTCCTTAACGAATTCTTCTATAATTTTTTCAGAGACTCTTTAAGAATTCCTTTTGAATTCCTTAGAAAATTTCTTCGGAAATACATTAGAAACTTCCTCCAGGAAATCCTTCGGATTTTTTTAATAAACCCTTATGAAATTTCTTCTGAAATTCCTGAAGGAACTATGCCGGAAATTTTAATAGAAATTTTTGCCAGAAATTCATTAAAAAATTAAATAAGAAATATTAATTTTCGGAAGAGTTTCTAAAGGAATGTCCAGATGAAATTTACGAAAAAACTCAAGCTATTTAATAAAAAATTAAGTAATTTTCGAATGATCTTAAAAGAATTTCTGACTGAATTTCAGAAATATCAGGAATAAGAAAATGAAAAATACTTCAGGAATATCCGTAGCTCTCAAGGAATTTCTAATTAAATTTCCGAAGGACTTTAAAAAAATCTAAAGAATTCCTGGATGATGTTTTGATGAAATTTCGTAAGAACTCCAATAACAGGAAGGAGGTTCGGTTGTGAGCACCCCCAAGTACCCCTACCCCTTTTGACAGATAACAGATGTTGTCATACTGACAACATGATGTTTTGTGCTCAATATTAAACCGGATAGGGATCTCTACTTTAAAGTAGGGACAAATCATTTTTTTTTACAAAAAAAAAAAATAACATGAAAGTTTTTTTTAGCCTTTAAGTGTCTTTTTTAGTGTCATAAATTGAAGTGATTTAATTCAAAAAGTGAGTTCCAACACGCGCGAATTTTTTTTCTCCATTTTCCAAAAAGGCTGCGAAATTCGGTTATGGGCACCCTTATTTTATTGACAAATCATTCAATATCGTTTTAGTTGTCCCCTAACTTATTTCAAATGACGTTTTTATGCAGTTTTTATAATTATTTAGACATAATTGATTGAAATAATGAGTTTAATTCATATTTTTGTTCTTTGGGTATGTCTAGTTATTATATCCACACTTTTTGGAACAAATCGTTGACTGATTTGCTTGCAACAAGTTGCATTCGACGGGGAATCCTGTCCCATTGTTTCCTATTGAAAATTGGTCAGATCGGACTATGGGATCAAAATTTATGGCCAAAATATTAATTTTTGTAATGAACGAGAAAGGCACTATTACCGCTAGGGTGATTAATCAGGATTTTTTGACTGTGAGGTATATCAATAAAACGTAAATCAATGAAAAATTGAAACCCATTTACCTAAAGTGCTATTTTAGACTTTTTTATGTGATTTTTTTCAATATCCTCCCTAATGCACCGATGGCGATGGAGGCACATCACTGCTAGGTGGATTGATCTGATTTTTTAGTGCCTCCTGGCTATTAGAATGAATAAATTATTCATTTTCTTTAAATCTGGGTGGTTTCTGTTCATGCTTCTTTATTTTTAGCAGAGTTTTCAAGGATGCCCACAACCGAACCACAAAATTGAAATGTCCAAAATTGTCAAATTTTTAAAATTTTCAATATTTTTTTTCAAGCCGATGAAATCAAACTATTTTTTTTCGCTAGTAATAAGATTATTAGTCTAGCTTTGCATTGGTATACAAATGTCGGATACTAGGGCAACTAGGGTAAAAGTTATGGATCAAAGACAAAAGGGTGCCCACAACCGAACCTCTTCCCTAATAATAGGAATACTGGAAGAATTTATTTAAGAGTTTCCTGAAATAATTGCTGAAGCAATTGAAAAAAAGTTCAAACATCATGTGCAAGTGCGGTTTGTTCAGCTAAGGTTTCGCAGATTCGAAGCAACTAATTCGGGTAGTTTTTCAACCTTACGTGATCTAGTCATTTCCGACCTGAACGGAGCAAGTGACGCAAAATTGATACAATTTCAAGCGCAGACAGGACTTCAGTGGTCCTTCCGCCACCTGTTGAACCTCCGGCTCCTGTCACACCGCAACGCAGGTCTTACACTTACACTTACACAGGTCTTACAGTCATGAAAACAGAACAAACTATTCTTTTCAAGCCAAAAAAAGAAGCAGTCCGCAGTATCCACAAAGGCTGAATCTGCTCGAAACTCGATCCAGTGGAACATTTGGTGAAGGACCTACGTTTTAGAGATCCTAGTAAAGTTTCTGTGAGGTGTGAGTCGAGGGAACACGCGTTGAATCTGAAATCTTCAAGACAAAATGAGACGTTGAAATACAAAAGCCGTTAAGACCAAGAATCAGAATAATTGGTTTTTGTAAGAACTCGAATGCGGACGAGCTCATCCCGAAACTGGTTGGAAACGTTGCTCCGGTCTGCAACTGATGTCATGCGTTGCTTCCATTGTTCCGAATACGGACACAAAGCTTTTTATTGCAAGAAAACCGAAAGCTGTCCGAAATCTGCTGAGAGTGAATGTAATTCTGATTTCGTAAAATGTATCAATTGCCACCTGTTGGACACTAGTCGCAATGAACTAATCGTTGTGAGTCACTCTTCCTGGAGTATCGACTGTGTTATCTTTGTCAAGCGCCTCAAGTCTGCTCGCCAACGGATAGATTTTTCAACATAGCAATCAGTTGAAACTGTTAAGGTGAGTTACGGCGGCGTCCAAAAATGGCAGCCACAATGGCCGTGCTATCTCTCACCTCGCGTTTTTGCTCGCACAAATGTGAATATTTAGGCGGTTAGCACATCTGGAAACCATTTTTTCATGTATGCTGCAAGTGAGCAAAAGTGAAAAACTACTTTTTGCTTTTGTCTGTCGTTTACTTTTCAAGTTATGTGCCCTCAAAAGTGCTATGTAGATTTGAAATTGGGCTCCAACGCGATTCACCTTAACCTGACATCGGACTCCTGAGCAGTGATGGGAAATGTCAAAAAAATTCCATGGCATTGCTACTACTAATTCCTAATAACTTTTTTCAAAAGTTATTTACAGTTCGGAATTTTGTAGTACTTGAAGGGTCCTAGAACTTTGTCGAACAGATCATTGTTCTAAATACACAGTGTGAGCCATGAGAGCGAAATTTTAAAAAAAAATGTCACGAGATGTCATGATGTTAATGTCATTTGACACTGATTCGGCTCTCACGCCGCCAATATCATATTTAGAGAAATTACTTGTTCGAAAAAAATTTCGGGTCCTTTAAGGGCTACATGTTTATATGGAAAACTAATTGTTAATGACTTGTGAATAAAGTTATTAGCAAAATAGTGCCATGACATCGAAATGACATTCCTCGTCACTGCTCCTGAGCTACGTAACCTTCGCAACAATCTCCGCAAGCTGCGTAGCCGGTACTTCGTAACAAAGAACGTTTCTGACAGGGACAGACTTCGTGATATTGAGCTGGAATATGAATCAATCCTTTCTGCTTCCCACGAAAACTATGTGCACAACGTTCATGCTTCTGTCAAGGAGAATTCTGGACCAACATATGAAAA
Organism: Armigeres subalbatus; assembly: GCF_024139115.2. Lineage (NCBI taxonomy): Eukaryota > Metazoa > Arthropoda > Insecta > Diptera > Culicidae > Armigeres > Armigeres subalbatus. Next base: position 334,022,112 of record NC_085141.1, read on the forward strand.
GGGCGTAACAGCCAAAATTTATTCCTTCTGTTGCGTACACCATGAGACCAAGTGTCCTCTTCTTCTTCTTCTTCTTATTGGCATTACATACCCACACTGGGACAGAGCCGCCTCGCAGCTTAGTGTTCATTAAGCACTTCCACAGTTATTAACCGCGAGGTTTCTAAGCCAGGCTACCATTTTGCATCCGTACATCATGAGGCTAGCACGATGATACTTTTATGCCCAGGGAAGTCGAAACAATTTCCAAATCGAAAATTGCCTAGACTGGCATCGGCAATCGAACCCAGCCACCCTCAGCATGGTCTTGCTTTGTAGCCGCGCGTCTTCCCGCACGGCTAAGGAGGGCCCCAAGTGTATACTAGGCTTATGAGTAACGCCGCACCTACACCAGATCCACAACAAGTAGCACACCTTCGAGAGCGATTTACAAACGACATCGATATCTGTGTTTAAACTGAATAGGACAAAGAACAATAACTCAACAGTAGAAGGGAATAGTTGCAGTGGCGTAGCCAGGGGGGTGGTTTTGGGCATAAAACCCCCCCCAGAGACAAAATTTTCAGTAGAACTTTTTTTTCGGAAAAAAAAAATGTTCGGAAAACCCCCCCCAGACCAATTTTCTGGCTACGCCACTGAATAGTTGTATTTCGTGTTTAGCCACCTTTTATTATTCAATCATCGAGGTCTGTAGTAAATATTTCTAGACCAACATTTGAAAAGGGCGGAATTCCATTAACATGAAACCGAGAAAATTGCTCTCCAAGTTTCGAGCTTGTAAATCAATTCCTATTTAGTGAATATTCAATAAAAATTGAACTTTTTGCATATTATAGATGAAAACTACCTTTTTCTTCGATGTGCTATGCCAAAATATGCAGCTAAGTGTATATTAGCTTCAGAAATGGAAATTACATGCACTACGCCCAAAATCAAAGTCTCACTGGAAATACGCCATGGATATTAGTCCTGTTACCAACTGCCTGTGTTGTTCCGCCCAACGTTTCACCGATAAATTGCCTACTTTTAGGTTATTTCTGTACAGCTTGAATTGCGTAGCACGTTATTCTCAAGAAATAAACCAATCAAAACATTAATTTTTAAGCTTTTCATTATAGATTAGGAGAAAAAACAGGTTTAATTTGGGACCACGTCTGTATTTTCTATATTGGGGTACATTTTACGATTGCGAAAAATTAAAAAAAATACCAAAAAATGATAGACTTGAACGTTAATATCTCAGCCGTTTCTCGATGGATTCTCTATTTTCTTGGACCATTCGATCAAGGAAGAGTCAATTCTTCATATCCAATGTATTAAATAAAATACATTGATAATTATTTACTATTGATAATTTTCTAACAGTTTCGCAATGGTTTTCGGTGAATCAACCAAACCTTGAAGTCAAATTAATGCAACAATAAGTTTAGTTCTAATCCTCAGTTTGCAGCCGTAAACCTTCAGCATTGATTACGGTTGTTGGAAGTGGTTGCTGTAGAAAATTCAAACGCAACGATACCGAGGGTTGATGCTGAGACTTTGAGAAGAGTAAAATATCATTGTACTAAAGACACACAAACAAATAATACTCGTTACATACATGGTTCTGCATCACCTTTGCGTACAACCCTATTGGGCTGCACCTTTAAGTTTTTATATCGTTATACAATCGATTTTACTAATTCAAATTAAACTAATATAAACAGCATATGATGAATCACTTCTGGGGGTGACTGATTCTTAAAGAACGTCTCTCAAATAATTGGTCTTAAAGCTTGCCTCAACTCGGTATAGGTACTGATCCACTCACTGAAAGGCTAATGATGCTAATGTTTCATTTTACATGACCTGACTGATGTAGATTTGCTTCCAAATAGTTTCATGTTACATATGCGCAAAACTGCTATTAATATACATTTTTTAGGTTTCATAACGAAAATGCGCTTTTGTTAGGTTTCCAGTAAGGAACCAAAAAAGAAATTAATAAAATCTATTTAGTTATGATTTTTATGCATTAATAGGGTTTAATAGAAACAAACGTGGTATCTAATCACTTCTATGCTATTCCAGTGTACACATTGAACAAAAATTTAAAGGTACAGAGCTCTCGCGGGAGCCTGCATCTGATTATTTTCGAAAGGCGTATTTCCACTATAAACCTTTCAACAGGCTGATGTACGCGCCGTAACAGCAACAGCTCCAGCAAAAGGTAGGAAATCCATGTTTTGTATTTCTCATTAAAATATTCATTATTACAGCAAATATAAGTGAAAATGCAATAAATATTGACTCAATATGAAGGATAGAGTAAACCCTACCTTATTCACACAAATTTCGCTAAGTTCCTATGCTTTTGAAAGAATAGCGTAAGAACCATGTTTGGTGAATATAACCAGGATGGAAATCCGCCATTTTTTCAAGTATCTCAAAATAACTTTTACTGATAGAAAATATTATTTTTTTCATTACTATGGGCTAGTTTGCACCATATTCTATGCATTCAAACGAAAAACTGCAATGTTTACATTTTGGCTGTTCCGCCCTTTTCAAATGTTGGTCTAGACTTCATGCTGTATGGTTTCTTGTCAGTGAGGTAATTCGAATATCATATTTAGTCTATTGTGCGTATTTGAGTAGTTGAAATACTTGCTTGTTATATACATGTTTCCGTTTATTAGTGCTGCCGAATAGCCTAATCCGGGTAAAGAATCGGATAGCCCCACAAACGTGAGTTTTGTTATATTCCATACTAGCTGTATGTACCCGGCCTTGCTCGGAATTGCCAGTTTGATTCGCAGTTTTCTCATTATCGGAAAATAGAAAATCCAATTGATCAACAGGATAATTCTGTTTTCTTATTGATATTTCATCATTTGATTAAAAGAAGGCAGATTTCATTTGAAAACATTAACTGATTTTGAAAAAGGAACCAAACCAAAAATCGCCTTTTTCGCCAAAACTTCTATTTTTAAAGAAGGAAAAACATCCACCGATGTCTGATTCCGGACAAACATCTATTTTTAAAGAAGGGATCACATTCACCATTCAGAAGGAAACACATTAATCATTGCTTTTCACTGGGCAAACCATGATTTCGATAAATGGTTGAGTTGATCTATAACTAAACCATACCACTCACCCACACCCTCCCCTTTTCCATACTCAATCCACTATCGTCGTCTCCCTAATATAAAGAATGTGTGTTACAAATTTGGCTGAAATTGGTTAAGGGGAGATCAGAAGTTACACTGAGGTGATTGAGAGCTGTACAATGCCAGTCCCTCCATAACCTTCCCGTTTTCTAAATATCATCATCGTCTTCTTAAGAAAAAGAATGGGTGTTCCAAAATAGGTTGAAATCGAGCAAGACCATAGGGGGTTGGAAGTTACACTGAATTGCTCGTATTATAAACACAACCCCTTCCCCCTTACCCTCCTTCTTCTACCAATGACCATTACACCCCCTTTGTTATCTTCTCCTTAGGATAGAGAATGTACCGAGAGAGAGAGAGTGTACCGAATTTGGTTGAAATCGGTACAAGGGTTCAGAAGTTACACTGAATAGCCCGTTTTATGAACAATATCTCTCCCTCCAGACCCCTCCTCCCTTTCCCAAATTACCCTCCCATACAAAATTTGGTTGAAGTCGGTTCTGGGAGTCGAAAATTACACATAATTGCTCGTTTTCTAAACAAAACCCCTCCCCCTTTTCCAAATGGCCATCCCACTCCCTTTGTTAACTTCTCCTGAGGATAGAGAATGTGTGTACCAAATTTGGTTGAAATCGGCCTAGTGGTTCAGAAGTAGTTAGCGAACATACATACATAGATTGGTTTTTATATATATAGAAGAAGAAGATTATAAACAATACTCCACAACAACAAATTTGATTCTACATGTGTCGATTTTGCAAAAGCCTTCAAAACTGTACCCCGTGATATTATTATCGAAAAACTGAATCAAATAAGATTCCCAGGGTGGGTCATAGAATGGCTACACTCTTACCTATCTGATCGCAAGGCTTTTGTGATGGTGAACTGCAGGCACTCCAATACCTTTTCAATTTCATCTGGAGTACCTCAATGCAGCAACCTCGATCCCTCGGTCAAGCCCGGTCCTCTAATATTTGTCATCTACGTTAATGACCTCGGTCTAGTGATTTTATCAAGCTAGATTTCATATGCCAACGACCTGAATTTTTTCCGCGTAATTGCATCTCGTGCTAATTGTGCTGTTATTCAGGACGACATTAATCGTTTGGTTGTTTGGTTTGGCAACAACGCCATACTCGTAAACAGTAAAAAAATGCAAAGTTATAACTTTCGCACGCTCCGCCATTAGGTTTGCTTTGAGACAGCTGCCTTGGAACGTCCCATTTAACGTCCCAATTCCTGCCGAAATTGAATAAGGAACTCCTTCATTTTTTTTTCAGGGAAAAGTGGGTAAAACCGTCACCTTAAGCAACTTTACAGTTCTTCAATCTGTGAAGCAATTTTCCGGTCTAGGAATTTCATACAAGCATACTTTGGCTCATCATGCATCAGTCCATGAGGTCTCATGACAATATTTCTTGATAGAATCTGATTTATGATGAAAACGCGAACAGTCCATCTTCCAGCCCAACCAGCTGGGGTGCGGGTAAGATCGACACCACATGAGGGTAAAACCGACACATCAAGTCGTTATGCAATAGAACATCAGAACAATTCTATAAGATGTTACAACATAAATGAAAATGTTTAACCTTCCGGGACTCGCTTGGTCCTGGACCGCTCACGCAGCGCCGCTTCTGTTGTGAACGAGGAGCGTGCTTTTTTCGAAGGTGTTGTACTTTTAACAACGGCGCGAGTCCCCGAAGTTTAACAACATTCATTTTGATATTTGTGTATGAAATTCATGTTTAGGGGTCACTCATAAACGATGGTTGAACAAAATGTTATATATTTAAAATCATGACCACATATCATATTTTCTTTATTATCTTTAGTTTATTTTATAGAGTATAAGAATGTTAGTAACAAATTTACTAACTACTGTAGATTTTGACCTACATTTAAATTTCACTTATTTTAAAAAGTTGTTTATAACGGTGATTTAAAATAAATGCGTATGGTGCAGTTATGACAAAAATGAAAAATCCTAGTTCCATAGGTAACAAGCTACATGTTTAAAGGGGTGAAAATGGATCGACAAAAACCCCCCTGCCAATAATAGAACAAAACCTGCCGAAGCGCTATTGTTATCCCACGCTCTTTGAGCGCTATTGTTATCCAACCTGCAGGTTTTCCTTGATGACTCAATATTACCCCTTAGATCTATTGTCACGCCCAATGATGATACGGTATGTAATCAGTGTATGATTAAGTTATATTCCCCGGCGCCTCGTTTTCCAATAATTGAATTTTATTATGCGAGTGATGAGTTTCGTGATTCGATGGCAGGTGTCGAATTTACCCCAACTGATAACATAATAATGATGAGATACATGTAGATGTTTATAATTAGAAAAGTTAACTTTTTTCCACAACATACTCAAAATGATGTTCAATTATGGATCAGATCAAATTATTGTCAAAAAAGCTTAAACCGATGCCAAAATTTTACATAACTCATCTCCTCAATGGTGCTAATTGTCTGTTTATTATGACTCTTACACGTCTTCGCCAGTTACAAAATGACTAGAAATACAAGAAATCAAACGTATAACTACTCAAAGTGTGTCGAAATTCTATCCGATAATCACTTGAAATCAGAGATTTGAAGTTGTGTCGGTTTTACCCGCAGTGTCGGTTTTACCCACAATTCCCCTAAATGATTTTCATCAGCAATTGGGTCCTAAAGCCCTGCCTCTTTTATGGTGGAAAACGATAGTGTATCGGTCAAGAATGCATGAACCGTTGTTATATAAATTCTGTTAAAAGTCTATGTCAGTAAAAGTTATATTTCTGTGTTTGAGATATTGTAAGACATATTTAGGGCTGAGCAACTTTTGTTGCTAATGGAACGTCGTACACACGGCCAAGCAGTTCGAGCAACATTGACTCCACCTCCCGTTTATTCAAACATTCATCAAGTTTTATCAACAGCGACACGAACAATCAATTTATTCGACAAACAATATCACACACGAACGACCATCTATCAAATATATGGGGGTTTGTGCAACTTTACTACTAATGCTCAAACATGTTCGGCGAACTTTGACTCCACCCCCGACAACTCAAACCAAAATCAAACCGTTTTATTTTTTTCCAAACGAGCCGCCAACTGTCAAATGGTTGTTCGAACAATTTCACACACGTTCAAACAAAGCAGCAACCGAAGCATTTTCTTGGGGCGGAGTCAATGTTCGTCAAACTGCTTGACTGGTGTGTACGTTGCATAAAAGGCAACATTCAAGAACGAATGAACCATCAGCCCAAAACGTCAGGTCCATATATTAACTATCAAAGGTTGAGTCAAGTACCCTGCGGTGTTTTAAACCAATGTTATTGTCTATCTGGGACAAAGTTAGAACGCTTTTTATACCGAAGTTGAATTTTTCTTCAGATACAGGCAACTTTCCCAACTTCAGAAGTAGTGCGCTGGATTCGCCTATAGATGCGCCAAACAACGCATCAATTAGTTTGACAGATAAAACTTCGGAAGAAAGTTCGGTTCGGAAGTCCCGACTTCCGAATTCGAAGTTGCTGCTACACCGAAAATATACCGCTTCATTCTGTACGTCAAACAAGATCGAAAATGTCGGGGAAGCATTTTCTATCTATTTTTAAATTTCAAATTAAACAATGTTCCTTTTGACTTCTGAGTCGGAAAAAAATTTACGCGTTCAAAAAAGCTTCATCGTTCCCTGAAAGAAAATCGAATATCGATTCTTCATTTTAGGACCCAATTATCTAGGATTTTCTGAAACAAATTCTTCCAGTAAATTCTTAAAAAATCTTTTCCGAAACTTGTAACATTGTACGGATATTTTGAATTAAATTTAAATAAAATTCAAAAGCTTTGGACGATTTTATCTTTTTGAGCAAAATTAACTGTGAATAAATTTTGAAATTAGTTTTTTTTTGTTGGAATTAAATTAAACAGCTTTTGACGTTTTCATCCTTTTAAGCAAAATAATATTTAGATTGAATTAAAGCTTAATTATTGTAAATTAACTATTTTTGTCCTTTCAAGTACACGCAAAAAAATGTTGCAGTCGAAACTACCATTCCGAGGGTTAATTTAAGAATACGCACCTACGATTTTCAGCAGACAACAAACCCGTTTGATTTTACCACGCGCGCAGTAAAAATCAACTGTGGTCGTGGTGGAATGTTGTTACATGAACTGAATCAGTGGTGAATTTGTCCGAATGCATGGTTAATTTAACTGAAAATTTGTGGTTGCTTTCAAAACATGGCGTAGTTTACAAAATACAAGGGCCTCATACGCCTGTCACTGGCGAACAAAGCTCGTGTACTCTGCATCGAAGCTTAGAACCGGTGTTAGGGCGTAATCGTTAATGTGAACATTTTTATATTCGGTTAGTTACTGCAAATAAATTCTTTTTCGAGTCCCTATAATCAAACAGGTATCTCAAGCATATCACATCGTTATATTGCTGCATGATTGAGTGTTTAATTTTGATAACATATCGAAAACAAAAGTGTGCATAAAAATTGCCTCGCCATAACAAAAAGGTGGTAGAGAATTAACACTGTTGTTTACAGTTTAGAACCAAATCCAGATGTCGCACATGTTGGGGTAGGGATTCAGTGCTTCGCCTTCTCCCCCTGACAAAATAGTAATTGTTACCATGGAATTTTTTTCTGTGTAAATATTTTATTTCATTTGAATTCATTTAGCTTCGGTGACTGCAACAATGGCTCCTGAAAGTATAGATCAACAATTTGCTTAAATCTAAGAAGGCGCCAAACTGCTAAAAAATGGAGTGTTGTGGAATAATAGATATAACTTGTTGCCGTCAGTGCGTCTGACGATTCCGTGAGCTGTCATAAGACGAGTTTAGCACAATTCCATTTAATTCCACCACTTCGTATTACTTTTACAAATCTCGGGTACTTATTCAAAAGGACGTATGTGATTTTGTAAACAAAGATTCAGACGTCGATTTGTCCGATCTGATTGCCCTCCACGCAAACCATCACCATAGACAGATAGGGAAGGCTTCGGCTACCTGTTAGTGGTGTTGGTTTGCGTGGGAGTGCCATCAGATCTGACAAATCGAGGTTTGAATCTTTGTTTACAAAATCACATACGTCCTTTTGAATAAGTACCCGAGAAATATGTATTTCGACCTCAACTGTATGGTCGTTTTCAGTGTCTCGTACTTGACTAGACTCAAGTACGAGACACTGAAGACGACCTTACAGTTGAGGTCGAAATACGTATTTGTGCTAAACTCGTCTTATGACAGTGAAAACATTCCACTAAAAAAGAGCTAAATAATTTTCTTGGTTTCGTGGGACTACTCTATTTTCCGGAGGATAACTAAATCCTAGGTAAAATAACTAAAAAGCTAAATCAAATAGTTTTTGATGGTGTTGTTTTAGACTAACGTTTGCCATTCGCGTGGGACATCAGCGCAAAGGCGTTTTTTTTTGTATGGGCTGGAAATTCGAAAGCGACCAGCGGAGTAAATTTGGGTTTCCCGTCATTTTTTGTTGAGGGTTAGGGCTCGTGTGTCCGCTAAAACCCACCTTTCGATGTCATAGAACCATCTGTACGCTACAACCCCCGGTGGGCAGGTTCCGATAGCACTGTCCCCGTGCTAATTATCGTGAGAAAACTGTCAAAACGCACGCAAACGTATCCATTGTGTTTGGCCCATAAACCTCATAAAAGAGTATTGTAGTCACGGTCTGCCGTCGATGAGCTGCAACATGCAAAATTCCTAAAACGCCGAATGGCTCGCAATACACAATTTGCATTTTCGAAATCTAATGCAGATAGCATATTCACATAATAATCTTTTTCCGTTGTGCGCTGTTTCCTCAGCAAAAGAAAACATGAAATTTGAAGCATTTTGATGTCTTAATAAACGACTAGATTGTTTTTACCTGCTATATTCTAGACTTACGGAAAGGTTTTAATCAAACTGACGATTAATTGTTCTTTATCTAATTTAAAATTTAAACTAAAATATTGGATGAGCATTACGCTCTTTGTCTATAACTAGGAAATGCCTTAAAGATTACCACTGAAAGAAAAAGACTTGATATAACAAACTACAGAAATAGTTTTGAAATTAATGACTTATTCATCGAACCAATATTTTATTAAGAATACTGTGAATAAAAGAGACAAAGAAGAATGTTGGAACATCTGTTCTAATATTCGTTCAATTGTTTCGTGAATAATGTGATTCAATGAACGGCAATCAAGACATGATGTTTCATTCTCCCTGGATGAGATGTTTCATGTTCAGACAATCTACGAGAGTCATTTATTCAATCGCAACTAAAACCTTGGAATCTGAAGAATAAAAGACAGCCCGGACACACTTCAGAGGGCGGTTATGATGACTACGAAGCTTCGAAGAGTTTATATAAGGAATCGAGCAGTTGAGGGCAAAATTATCTTCAAAATGTTCTAAGCTTCCATATCTTTATAAACTTCGCTATTACCTGTAAGAAAATAAGGGATTTATCATTTAAAAATAAAATTTGCAATAAGTTTTGATTCTTTTGAACGTATGAAGTCAATCGAAGCTTTTCATGTTTATAAATAATGAACAAATGCCTACACAGAAAAAAATTCCATGGTAACAATTACTATTTTGTAGACTACGCCATGTTTTTAAAGCAACCACAAATTTTTAGTTAGATTAACCATGCATTCGGTCAAATTCACCACTGATTCAGTTCATGTAACAACATTCCACCAGGACCACAGTTGATTTTTACTGCGCGCATGGTAAAATCAAACGGGTTTGTTGTCTGCTGAAAATCGTAGGTGCGTATTCTTAAATTAACCCTCGGAATGGTAGTTTCGACTGCAACATTTTTTGTGTGTACATACATAAAATCATGGATTGCTGGGAGCTAAATTCCAGTTCAGTGTCTGGAAGCAGTTACTGTCAAAATTATTTATAGCAGCCGCCATTATGGTGAGCGTGGAAAGCTGGATAGTATTTTTAAAAACCAACTTAATTCACCGAGTGGTGATACTGCCTTTCTCGCATTTAGCCAAGACACCAACCTTATATGGCGCTTATATAGTTCGATTCCGTTTTCTTAATAACTTTTAAACGCAATGGTCGATCGTTATCAAATTCAATAGTGATCAACAAGGCTTTATCCCCTGTCGAATGCAACTTGACACACACACATACACACGGACATACAGACATTTGTTCAGTTCGACGAGCTGAGTCGATTGGTATATAACACCATGGGTCTCCGAGATTTCTATAAAAAGTTCGATTTTGGAGTGAAATGATAGCCTTTCGGTACAACTTTGTTTAACAAAGTTTGTTGTACGAGAAAGGCAAAAAATACGTATCAGAATTTCCAAAGAAATTCCAAGATCATTTTTTTTTCAGTGCAATATTTGGCGTATATATCATAAAATTTCAAAGAAAATATCCGATTTGGTGAGTCACGTGCCCAATCGTGCCCCAGCTTAGCTCCGCCAGTGGCAATGCGTACCATCGTTTACTTGAAGAAATTAAAAGACTCAATTGTGCGGTCCTCAGTATTTTACCCAGCAACTATTATCTATCTGCTCGATGTGCAAGCCGGGGTACGAGTAACCTTAAAGAAGATCCGGTAAACAACCCCGGTGCGAACTTTGGTCGTATGCTGACAGCGAATGGCGAGGGGCTTGTACCGGAAATTCAAGGGGTTTGGTGCCTGTCCCTGCAAGCAAGCCATAAAAAATCAAGAAAATACGGATAGGAATACTCGGCGAAAATCACAGCGACGATAAAGGACTAGCTGCGATTGAAAGTTTGGTTCGTGAAAATCATACCATCATACCATCTTCCAGAGTTGTCATACCACTGGCAACACACACGAGCTGGGAACTGCTTGTGATCGGATGGTGGTCGTGAGAGTGTTTAATCCAAAATCTAGAATAGAATCGTAGTCCGTGGGAGCACAAACTGCTAGAAAACAATCTTGTGTAATTCTCTCATTCATAACACTTTTTGATTATTCTTCGATCCATTCAGTCCAGCCGAACTGTGGACAATAATGGCACAGCTAACATCAGATGCATTAATGCTTATTTTAGGTTTATTTTAGCATACATCAACTTTGAAATGCAACCTCATGAAGAACCTTTCGAATTAGGTTAGGATCGTCACCACTAATAGGTAATACGAAGATCCACAGGTGAATGACTTTCTAACGGAGCAAATGCATTAGCACAGCAGTTCATCTCTTGGCTCGTTTCTTCCAATCTTCCCCGAAGCGTCGTCAGGATTAATCATATCATGAGCTGAGCTTGAACCATATCATTATGAATCGTGCTTTGTCTGCGGTTGTCTGCGGTGGAAAATGCATGATGCTGATGAGGATGATGTATCGCGTTGTTTCAGATTGTTTTTTTTTCTTGCTTCCCTCATCTACTCATGTGCATGAAACTCATCCTGCAGTAGCCCACAATCCTCGCGCCATTAGGCACGTTGTTGTACTCAAAGTGGCATAGTCAAGGTTGATTGCATTTTTCTTCATAGAGGAGGTTGTGATGCAGTGCATAAAACTCGGCCCCTATTCATAACCGAGCACCACTTGAGTCGGGAGATGAGTGTTCCAGCTTTATGGAAGAACTGCAGTACACAATACATCCCCTTTAGGCTACAAATGGCGATGATCTATTTCTCATTTCTCAACCAAGCGAGATAATTGAAATGAGCAAAAGAAAGACACGCGACCCGTAAAGGTGTTCAATCCAATGCCTGTCAAGAACGTTATCCGTCCGTGACGAGGTAACAATTATGATTGCCATAAAGAAGGTGCCCCTGCTTTGGGTGTCAACAAACCGGAAAGCTATTATTACGATGTGTTACGCATAAAATATAGGAAAGAACTAATATTGGGTATGTAAACTGCTGAATTGATTCGCTCAACACTTGTCTTATTTCCATGCTTGCTCATGTGTCATGCTTCCTGTTTCTTACGGAGGAGAGGTTCAAGTAGTTCAAACAGTTCCGAATCGTCGTAAAAACCATACAGTCCACACCACATCACACTGCAGCAATTTCGCAGCAACAAACCATCAACATCGGCGGCAATGAGTGCTCCACTTTCACGCAAGTTCCAAAACAAAACGACGAACAGTGCGTCGACGAATATCATATGACCCGTGTGCTGTTGTTGTTGTTGATTCTTCCTTTGTGAATGGATACCCCATCATAACCAACATCCCATGTGGCACGGTGTCCCTTTCCCGGTGATGGTGTCTATCTGTTAGCTAGCTAGGTGGAGATGCTGCTACGATGATGGCCCGAGAATGGGATGACACGCACATCGGAATACAAGTTGCGAGCAGCAGACCCGATCGTCGGTCGGTCGTCGGCAAAAGATCAAAGAGATTCAAAAACAGTACCAATCATGTTTTCCGGGCGGAGTGTGGCGCGCGGAAACGCGTGCTTCTCATCTAGGCCATCGCGGGTTTAAATACGAGGCAGCCGGCAGAGGGAAGAATCGTTGGAAAACAATTCAGTTAGGTTCGTAAGATCTTCGAATGGGTTATCGACTCAAAAATTCATGCTAAACCAGCGAAGGTCATATTTATTTGCATTCTTGTATTGGACCCTGAAGACGGGTCACAGTCCCCATCATCATAGGTCACACACAATGATTATTCTAATTTGGTAAAGAAAGAACTCTAACTGGCAAATTAATCATACAATGATATGGATAACATCTTCCAAACTTAGACTTAGATTTTCAGAATAGAATTAGGGTCGAAAGTATGGATTTGATAGTTCCGTTAGGATATACGACAGGCATGAAGAATGTTTAAATAGAAGTGAATTTTTAAAACAAGCGCAGGACAATTTCGGTGACGATTAAATCGAACGTCCTGTTGTTAAATAGAAGGCACGAAAGTACTTTACCCTCGAAGGGCCTCCAAAACGTCTCTTAAACTCGAGCTACGCACATCACCCAATCCATCATCGCCTTGATCAATCGCATTAGTTTATCCCGGAGTTCATATTCGTGCATTATCTGCCATAGGTAATTTAAATCGATTCTATATCATATGCGACTTTGAAGTCGATGATGTGTGGGCTGGGCAAATTATATTCGCGGGATTTTTACAATATCAGGCGTACGGCGATTACCTGGTCAGTGATACAGCGCTTGTTCAAGAACCGATCACCTACAGGACCTTTAGGCCATCGCCTTTAGCAATGTGATTTGCGGTAGCTGCTGCAATCCAGCTGCAGTTTATCGTCCTTTTTGTAGATGGACCACACGACACCTGCCATCTACTTCTGTGGCAGAACTTTTTCTTCTCAAAACATGGTAACTATCCAGTGCCCAGAGCTTACATCTCCACATGCTAGCAAATCGAACAGACAATAATAATACTTTGCCAGTGGGAAATTGAACATCTCACCAGTGAAATTTGGAAAAAAAAATCTTGTTTAATTTGCATTCACTAAAAAACAACCACGTTATTTTTCATGCCAACTTTTACGAGCTGATTAAAACAAGGCTAGGCTTAAATTACAATTCGTCACACATTCCACTTTTCTTGCGATCATTCTATTCAACAGAAAACAAATTGACGTAATTTAACAACTCCCAGAACATCACCGCTAAAACTGTCCTCAAAGTGAAAGCTTTAAAAATTTTATCGATTTTTCCTCGAAAAATCTAGATTCTCTAGACCGTCTCGAGTGTCCCCCGAGCGCGGCTCACCCCTTTCATCCCGAGCAGTGAACAAATAATTCAAAACATTTCCCTTTGATGTTACGGATTTTCCCTCTCCGAGGTATTTACGTCGTCGTCGGTTGTGTCGCTGTCATCATCCGCAGCAACCGACACAGTAGCCAGGAAAACATCGATTTTCCTCTTGCATGCATTTCAACGAGAGAATTTTCAATGTCTGGCTCTGGCTGTTGTATTTTAAACCTTGGGACAGTTTTACGACTTGCTTGAACTGACAACTGACGGGCGTTTGGAAGAAAAATGGTACCGACCGTTTCGAATGCAATTGCCGCATCTTGTTGCGCTTTCCTTCCGCTGCATTCCTGCATGGATCTGACTGGGATAAGGACGGTGACTTGTTCGAATTGATTGTGATGTTTATGGCATTTTTCATTATGTGGATGATTCGTTTGTTCTTACAGACTTATGGGTATTAGAGTGGGGCGTCATGGTCCTTTTTTCAAATCAATGGTTTTTCGAAGCCATTCTGGGTCCTGAACAACTGTGCAGAATTTGGGATCGATTGGTTGCTTCCTCGCTTTCCGCATTGCGTTTGAAGTTTGTATGGAAATTAGTATGGGAGAACGTATATTTTTGCATTTCTACTACTAGAGGTTTCAGTTCATCGTAAACCAAGTGGCACATTGCGTTAAAGTATAACCCAAAGGATGCCGAAAAACTTTGCCGAAGAAGGCACACTGCTGTAACGTCCACGAAAAAAGTTATAACGCTTCGAAGATTGAGTGTTCAAACCATATGCAAAAAATCGTTTATTCTGCCAGCACTGCCGAACTACGTATAGCAATAATTTAACTGAGTGTTATTTAAAAATAATTGATCTTATAGGGCTTTAGAGCAAATGGGAGCTACCCGGAATCGTTTCACAAAGAAAAAAATCCGACAAGAAGGAAGATGGGTTTTGCCCTTTGATAACCATAAGTTGTCCGGTAGTGCTGGCAGAAACATTGATTTCTTGCATATGGTTTGAATAATCAATTTTCGAAACGTAATAACATTTTTTGTAGACCTTCCAGCTATGTACCTTCTTCGGCAAAGTCTTTCGGCATCTTTCAGACTATATGCTGACGTATTGAGTCACGTGATTGATGATAAATTGAAGCCGCTAATAGCAAAAATGTAAAAAAGTACGTTTTCCCATACTAATCTCCATGTAAATTTAAAACGCGATGCGGCATGCGAGGTCGCAATCAATTGAGCCCATATTTTACACATTTGATTGGGGCCCCAAAACGATTCAGAAAAACCTTGATCTCACTTGATCGGACGAAGTTTGCGTTTTTCCATACAACTGCGCCCCACTCTAATGGGTATTGTCATAGAAAATAGTTTGCATATTTTCAAGAAAAACCCTGAATGTTACCAGTGTTGAGATATCTCATTTCATATAATATTTCTAAGTTTTTCCAAATTGCCCACTCGCCGTATGTACATATTAGAACACTCAAAACTCCAAGGCGAATCGATTAGGGCGAAAGTTTTTTTAAATCGATCAACTTGTTCGTGAGTTTAATTGCTTTAAATGAAATGCAAACTCATTTTTTAGTGGGGAATGTTGCTTCCAATATTTTGGTAGCCAAATGACGTCAGTACCGGTACCAAGATCGACAAAGGTGTACGGATCAAGAAGGCAAGGACTCCCCCAGAAGTAGTACTGGGTGGTAGTTCCTGGGGGAAACGATGGCGGAGCCCAAGGGAGTTTAGTCGGTATTACCGGTACGGTCGAGTCCGACACTCCAGTACACTTCCGTGTGGTAGTTTGGCAACTACAATGCATGTGTGCTGGGTTAGTGTGTAAATGCATTCTGCCTTGTAAAAAAGGGCTGCCTTTGCGAGTTTAAAAAATATCGATCAGATAAGGGAACGTACTAAAATCCGAATTATAATTTAAAATCTGCGTTGTCATGCGCCAGTGAAACTAGTTGTGTATCGGTGAGGAATACTCAACAGCTGCAAGTGTTCACCAACAAATTAATACCTGCGGAAAATAATTCAAGTGGCACCACAACTGGATCTATAATGACAAGCTTCATCGTCAATGTCGCCAGAGACCCACAGCAAATCAAATTCGGGAACGGAAGTGAGGATGGGTCGGCCACACCTTACGTAGGGGCGGAAACGAAATCTGTAAACGAGTATTAAGCTGGAACCTAACTGAACATCGCAGCAGAGGCAGACCCAGAGGTTCGTGCCGGTGCAGCTTCAATAAAGAAATAAAAGAACTCGACCAAAATCTAGCTTGACATCAGGTTTGGACGCTAGCTTAGGGTGGAGATCTTTCAAGTCGGCCCTTGGCGCCACTCGAGGTGTACAAGACCTATAAGTGAGTAGGGGTTCACAAATTCAGCATCAACAGGGTTTGAAAGTCACAGATTTTCCAATTCAAAATGGACAAACAGGGCAAGATCTTGAACTAATCTGGAACATTATTTTATACCGAGATTACAGTAACCCAATTTTTATTTGAACAAACACAGGAAAAAGGGGAAAATTTTGAAATGTGTTTATTTGGGTGCCAATGAAAATCGACTTTTCGAATTTCAAAAACGGGTAGTGCTCAAAAGTTTCATCTCCTCGAAAAAAATACCTATGCAAAATTTCAGCCTAAGGACTTCGTTAAGTGTTTGACCAAACCGGTCAAAGTTTGACTTTTTTAAAACACGTGTACAGGAAAATTTCGAAATCGAATTTTTATTTTTGATGACAAATATCTCGACAAAAGGTCGAAGGACAAAAAGTCGAAAGACAAAAGGTCGAAGGACAAAAGGTCGAATGGACAAAAGGTCGAAGGGACAAAAGGTCGACGGGACAAAAATTCGAATGGACAAAAGGTCGACAAGAAAAAATGTCGAAAGGACAAAATGTCGAAAGGACAAAAGGTCTAAAAGACAAAATTGGTTAAAATTGAACAAAGAACAATACAAAGGAAAACTATGATGTAAGTACCGTCGTCGGGGGTGACACTTGGTCAAATAAGGGTCAGGTTGGCCCATGTTTTCAACAAATTCAGCACAAGGAAAATGTAATATAAGATACCTTTTTGAGCGATTCACATAGCCGACCTACAGACTGTTTGTGAGAACGATGGCCCAATCTTGACTTGATCCCACAACCTCTAATTTGTACACAAAACTCTACCACCAATATGTAATATGCATAAGTACATTCATTCATTTATTTAGTTTACAGCTAAACAGAAACTACTGAATTAACAATTTGACGCCACAATACACGAGTTAATAATTCGAGAACAAGGAGTTCTTTAAAAAAAAAACTTAAACGTCTAACTATCTTCACTGTTCACAACCAACTGATTTATTATCCTCAACTTAACTACATTACAAGTATCCTGAGTCTGCACTGCCTCGGTAGGTACACGTTCGATGATCGCCCTCGATATCGTTCACCTGGTTCTGCTAATGCGCCTCGATGTTGCCAACTCCAAAATGCTAACACTGATGGGAACGTCGATGGAATTCCACAAAGTCCGGTCGGCAACGACGTTAACTCACGGCTCGAGACCACATCTCTCCATCCTCGAATGCGCCCCACCCACGCTCGCCAAGTCGTTTTACTCTTGGTCTGCCCACCTCGCTCGCTGTGCTGCACACCGTCTCGTACCTGCCGGATCGGAAGCGAACACCATCTTTGCAGGGTAGTTGTCCGGAATTCTTACAACATGCCATGCCCATCGTACCCTTCCGGCTTTAGTTACCTTCTGGATACTGGGTTCACCGTAGAGTTGGGCTAGCTCGTGGTTCATCTATCGCCGCCACACACCGTCTTTTTGTACACCGCCAAAGGTGGTCCTAAGCACCAGGTATGGGAAAAATCGGTTCATTTAGCGTTAATGTTTCACTCACCTCTACACACAATCGCAAATTAGACAAACGTACACGAGCCCTTCCAATATTTTCGATTTCGATTGTCTACCGTTTGGCGTCAGTTAGTAACGAATCGTGCCAAAAACAGACAAAATTCATCACCGAATCTTTCCCACAGATAGCAAATGATGCATAGCCGAGTATTTGTTTATATTCGGTTCGTAAACGAATGAAATCGCAATTGAGTGGTGAGTGAGGATTCGGCAGAAAGATTCAGCCCGCAAAACGATTCATTGAGTCTAAATTGAATCAATCTTCTGAGTCCTACTCAGTATTTTCTGATGCGCTCACTACACATCGGTTTATCCTCATCTCTCGATTTCTTTTCGCACTATCTTTGGTTTCACTTATTCCTGCTGTGGAGGCACTCAGTAGGTATGAAACGTTTGTTGGTTCGCTGTTGGGTTGAGTAGCATTCATTTTACAATCGTGTGTTCGCTGATGGATAGGGATTTTAAATCTGCGTGGTTCGTGTGAGTGAGTGAGTTTTCCCATAGCTGCTAAGCACCCGTCTCTCGAATACTCCGAGTGGTTGCATATGCACAATCATGATTATATCCTGGAACACTAATGCAGGATCGTTCATGCTGTGTACCATGAGAGAGATTTTTTCGGTAATGTTGTACAAAATACAACATCACGCATGTTTGAGTGTTAATTAAAATGATTCGTACGGTTGAATCAGCGAATAATGTGCATAATGTAAACTGTTATGTACGGCTTAAGGCCAGTCTTTGTGTACATGCTTCAGTGCTTATTTCTTATTTAAAACCAATAACAACGTCACGTTGAATTAAAACCAATAACATCCCCATCTAATACATGATGATGAGTGGAAAATGAATTTGACACACATTTATACAAGAGACTGACAATCTTCTCATTCCCATGATCGACATAGGAATGTAATGTATGAGAATGTATAGGAAGTCGCGTTGGCGAAATAATTAATTTTACTACACTGAATCAAAGATACCAAAACCAACGTATTTCACTCAAATATGCACTCGAAGCGACACGTGTTACAAGAGCACGATCTAACAAGTATTAATTTCTCATTTCTAGAACTAATCAAAATCGTACAATGGTCGCCCTGGCTGCTGAATATTCACTGTAAATTGGTTAAAGAACTGCCCATGAAATAAAGAAGGAGAAATCTCTGGGAAATGTAATAAGCTAGATTTTTTTTCAGAAACATGTTTTCAAACTTGTCGTATATTTAGTATTTTTCATGTATACAGAATTATAGATTTTTAAATTTTGTCCATTCGACCTTTTGTCCATTCGACTTTTTGTCCCTTCGACCTTTTGTCCCTTCGACCTTTTGTCCCATCGACCTTTTGTCCCTTCGACCTTTTGTCCCATCGACCTTTTGTCTCTTCGACGTTTTGTCTGTCGACCTTTTGTCCTTCGACCTTTTGTCTTTCGACATTCTGTCCCAAAGCCGTCTTAGAAATGCATGAAACGTCGAGAGACTGGTGGTGTTATCCCGGATTTTTTGTTGTTAAATTGACTTTTTGGTACCGTCATCTGAGGGGAAGATGATCATTTTTAAGACAAAACATGCAATAACAATGTGTGTTTACATTTGAAATCGAAACAAATCAAAATACGTACTGCTATACGTTGCAATAATCAACAAAATTAGTATTCCTGAAATGCGTTCGCATTTATTAAAATAAATTAAATTATCTCTAATTTTATGAGTAATCGGGTTTGCGGTGAAGTTAATCAAAACAACTCTACTAAAATCATTATTACCTAGCCGTCAAAATACACTAGGTTATTTGCATGAATGCTAAATTTGCCACATAAAGAAGTCTACGAAGTGAATATTTGAAACAAAAATAGCGTCATTTATGACTATCTCTCTCTTTCTTCCACGAAATACACTTTCATGATAATAATCGAAAAACTCGGATTTTATACCTAGCGGTAACATTACTTGAACAGATAATATGGTTGACCTACTAGACTGCCGTTTCATAAAAAAATAGGCACTTTTACTGACACATCAAGTGATCATCTTTGCCTCAATGATTATCTTCCCCCCATATTACGGTACTTGGAAAATTTTGGAGACTTTTAGGCATTTCTAAGACGGCATAAAAAAAAATCGATTTTTTTTTTCTAAATTTCCAAAAAGTCATTCTTTTTCATTTTTTTTTTATGGCGCCAGATCTAGATGTTTTATGAATTTAATTTTTTTTCATCAAAAATTAAAATTCGATTTCGAAATTTTTCTGTAAACACCCCCCTCCCCCTGGGGAATTTTTCGTATTTCAAAATATTAAAACTTTGATCTTTAACGAATTCCGATTGAGCTCAAATTTTGCATGGGGACTTTTTTTGAGGAAATGAAACTTTTGAGCACTACTCGTTGTTGAAATTCGATGGTCAAATTTGTCCCATACATTCCATTGACACCCTTGTTTATCATGCAGTAAAAGAAAAGTCCAAAGCCATATTGCTTACTGCTTTTTATTAAATTGTTTCTAGAATAATTGAGACGAGTTTCAAAAATCTCTTCGTATGGTTTCTCGTGCGAATATTTTTCAACATCATCTTTCTACTTACTTCTAAATGCAACATCAAAGCGCCAATAAGATTCGAAGAAGCATCAGCTACCCCTCTGCCATACGATCATACGATTGCACCGCAACATCCATGCCATCCATCCAATTTTAGAAGCTTATTACAAGGACGTTTCTTTGGGTAGGACTAGCGTGACAGGATTCGAAAAAAATCAGAATTTCGTATAGAATGAATGAGAAAAAAAAATTAATAGAACAAATATGATAAAAAAGACTAATAAGACAAATAAGACAAGGTAAATAAGATAAATAAGACAAATAAAACAAAAAAGTCAAATAAGACAAATTGGACAAATAGGACAAATAAGACAAATTTCCTAATTCGTTTTTGTACAAAATCTCACCTTTACACAAAGCTTTAATCAGTCAGAGGGTTCAGCACATCCACCAAATTCGTATCCGCTTCTTTCCTAGTTTATCAGCGCTCTGGAGTTTGAAGATTCATGTCGTCGGCTTCGAAACCAGCCTTAGATTGAATTACGTTTTTATAATGTACTCCATTGACTCCATCCAAAAAGAGGAAAAGATGGGTAATCTAAAATCAAATTATAGTCGTTTGATACTCTTCCGACCATCACTTATAATATTAACAAGAATAGTAAGAACTAGAGCAGTGTGTGGTAAATCTTACTACGTAATGCACCACAAAAAGTGTCTACTCAGCATTACAGGCTCCGTTAACTGCCTGGCTAATTGTTTCACCCCCAAGCCATTCATCCCCTTGGCACGGGTCGCCTGACACCTTGGGATTCGGGGTTAGGGACGTCATATTGCCAGATTCAGTGTTGTACTGAGCCTGGCGATATGCCCAGATTTTCACCGTTACCCACTACGTCAGAGTATCCATATCCCAGCGTAACGGGATAATAAGACATTTAAGATGAGCTAAATGAGACACATGAGAGGAATAATTATCAGGGAATATTCCTGAAAAAAAATGATAAGAAAGAAGAAATTTCTGGAGGAATATTTTGAAAATTTTTGGGAGGTTTTCCTGAAGAAATTTTAGGAGGCGTTTTCGAAGGAAATTTTGAATAAATTTCCGGAGAAATAGCTGGAGTGATTTGTGATGTTGGCTTCACGATCCCTCCCCAGGCCATCTGCGAGTTGTGGCGCCTGCCTAGGATGTGGTGGGGTTTGACAGTGGGCCCTGTTAAACCTCTATAAAAAGCTGCATGTATCCGCAAGTAGGCTCCGCCAAAGCGACCGTGTGCCGCTCAAAGCGCACAAGCCCAAAGTCCTGGCGTTAGGTGGGACGCTAAACAGCCCTGACACGACGGCCGTCCGACGAGACAGGAGGTTTGCGCAGGCCTAAAAAGCCGCCTTTAAAAACAACTATTACAAACGACATAGAAGATAATACGACTCGATACAATCGGCAACGACCTAGGCGACGAATAAAGGATCACGATTGGAAGCTTGGAACATGGAACTGCAAGTCGCTAGGCTTCGCAGGTTGCGACAGGATAATCTACGATGAATTACATCCCCGCAACTTCGATGTCGTAGCGCTGCAGGAAATCTGCTGGACAGGACAAAAAGTGTGGGAAAGCGGGCATCGAGCGGATACCTTCTACCAAAGCTGTGGCACCACCAACGAGCTGGGAACCATCTTCATAGTGCTGGGAAAGATGCGCCAACGCGTGATTGGGTGGCAGCCAATCAACGCAAGGATGTGCAAGCTGAGGATAAAAGGCCGTTTCTTCAACTATAGCATCATCAACGTGCACTGCCCACACGAAGGGAGATCCGACGACGACAAAAAAGCGTTCTATGCGCAGCTGGAGCAGACATACGATGGATGCCCACTGCGGGACGTCAAAATCGTCATTGGTGACATGAACGCTCAGGTAGGAAGGGAGGAAATGTATAGACCGGTCATCGGACCGGTTAGTCTGCATACCGTATCGAACGTCAACGGCAAACGATGCATAAACTTTGCAGCCTCCCGCGGAATGGTAGTCCGAAGCACTTTCTTCCCCCGCAAGAATATCCATCAGCCCACATGGAAATCACCTAATCAAGTAACGGAAAACCAAATCGACCACGTTCTAATCAACTGTAAATTCTTCTCCGACATCACGAACGTACGCACTTACTGCAGTGCGAATATTGAATCCGATCACTACCTCGTTGCAGTATGTCTGCGCTCAAAACTCTCGACGGTGACCAACACGCGTCGGAGTCGTCCGCCGCGGCTAAACATTGGGCGGCTACAAGACGGTAGACTAGCTCAAGGCCCAAGACTACGCGCAGCAGCTGGAAGTGGCACTCCCAACGGAAGAGCAGCTAGGTGCAGCATCTCTTGAAGATGGCTGGAGAGATATTCGATCCGCCATTGGAAGCACCGCAACCGCTGCACTAGGCACGGTGGCTCCGGATCAGAGAAACGACTGGTATGACGGCGAATGTGAGCAGTTAGTTGAGGAGAAGAACGCAGTATGGGCGAGATTGCTGCAACACCGCACGAGGGCGAACGAGGCACGATACAAACGGGCGCGGAACAGACAAAACTGGATTTTCCGGAGGAAAAAGCGCCAACAGGAAGATCGAGACCGTGAAGAGACGGAGGAACTGTACCGCGCTAATAACGCACGAAAGTTCTATGAGAAGTTAAACTGTTTACGTAAGGGCCACGTGCCACAGCCCGATATGTGTAAGGACATAAACGGGAACCTTCTTACAAACGAGCGTGAGGTGATCCAAAGGTGGCGGCAGCACTACGAAGAGCACCTGAATGGCGATATGGCAGACAACGGTGGCGGTATGGCCGGCTGAAAAACAACAAAGCCCCTGGGGTTGACCAACTACCAGGAGAGCTGTTTAAATTAAACACGGTGGTGAGGCACTGGCTAGAGCGCTGCACTGGGTAATTACCAAAGTTTGGGAGGAAGAACTTCTGCCGCAGGAGTGGATGGAAGTTGTCGTGTGTCCCATATACAAAAAAGGCGATATGCTGAATTGTAGCAACTACCGCGCAATCACATTGCGACCTACAAGGTACTCTCCCAAATTTTATGCCGCCGACTAACACCAATTGCAAGAGAGTTCGTGGGGCAGTACCAGGTGGGATTTATGGGTGAACGCTCTACCACAGACCAGGTGTTCGCCATACGTCAGGTATTGCAGAAATGCCGCGAATACAACGTGCCCACACATCATCTATTTATCGACTTCAAAGCCGCATATGATACAATCGATCAGGACCAGCTATGGCAGCTAATGCACGAAAACGGATTTCCGGATAAACTGATACGGTTGATCAAGGCGACGATGGATCGGGTGATGTGCGTAGGTTAAATGATATATTTTGGACATGTACATATTTTTGACAAGCCTGAGCTTCTTCGATCAATTTTTGATAATGTGTAGGAAAATTTTTATCGAAAGTATTATCATTGCATACTTTTACCTCAACTCTAGCGGCTCCTGATGAGAATTCACAAATCAACTATTATTTATCTTTAAAATTATCTAAAATGTAAAGCTTTCTACCAAAGTGCCTGCTGGATGCCAGTATGCAGGAGAACATGCATTATAGGACTCTTCGTAACATGCACCTGAAACACGTTTAAATTGGTTCAAACGGCAATCTTGAGGTCCTGCGGCCAAAGTTTGATTGTAAATGATATACTAACATATTCCAATCGCTTAACATGAACTTGAGACGGATGAAAAAGGAGTGACCAAAATGAAGTTATGTTTTTATGCATCAGACATTGATTGGTCACCCCTTGTACAGTACATGGATGAAGCATTAATTGCCAACTTTCAGGCTGTTTTCAATGATATCGATAAGATTGCGAAACAATGTTAATTTCTGGTTAAATCTATGTCAGTTAAGCAAATAAATGCATTTAAATGAATGTGGATACGTGTAGGTAAGTCATACCATTGAGATCTGTAGGTGGCCATTTTTAAATTAGGAGAAAATGACTCTGTCCAAAATATATGCATTTTCCATGTCGAAATTATATATTTGATGTCCAAAAGAAAATATTTCAGTTCGCAGTATATCACAGTTTACACCTAGTAAACTAAATTTATTCAAAAATTGGGCAATGGAGACACAAGACTAATCATAGGTTATGTATTTGGATGAACCTAGTGGTTTTCAATTGTTTTATACTATTCAATCTCGATATATTTTCTAATGAATGTCCTGCGCTTGTCCAAGATACATCATTTACCCTAGTTCGAGTTTCAGGGGCATTCTCGAGTCCCACGAGTGATACGATTTTTACTAAGTCCGTCCAGTTATTTGGTTTCGCCGACGGCATTGATATCATGGCACGTAACTGAGAAGATGGAGGAAGCCTACATCAGACTGAAAAGAGTAGCTAAACGGACTGGACTAGTCATCAACACGTCGAAGACGAATTACATGATAGGAAGAGGCTCAAGAGAGGTCAATGTAAGACACCCACCACGAGTTTGTATTGGTGGTGACGAAATCGTGGTGGTTGAAGAATTCGTTTACAGGTCGGACTCGATTATCCGGAGTATCGATTTTTTTCACTCCGGATAATCGAATCACCAGGAAAAAAAAATCAAATCTGCAAGTTTTTCGTCATTTAAACTTATGTTTGATTTTATTTGCAGTGGAGTAGTCAGAAATTATTTTGAAAAAATCCTGATTAATCCGCCTAACGGTATCGGTGACTTTCTGGTGTATAATAGAAAATAGTATTTTTCCATAACTTTTGAATCCATAGTCCGATCCAGCCAATTTTAATATGAAATGATGAGACAGGATTCCCATTCGAATCGAACTGGTTGAGAATAAGTGCCAAATTAATAGCTAGACTATTTACGTATTTTTTTGTACAAAAATAGTGTTTTGGCCATTATTTATGAACCTGAAGTTTGTTCAGTTAGTCAATTTTCAACAAAAAGCTATGAAAGTTTTGAGTCAATAGACCCATCTATCCATTTTTCAATAGGAAACATTGTAAAGGCTCTCCCAGACCTGAGTGACTTCATCGCCGCAACGGTGAAAACAAGTCACCGCGATTTTATCGTGGGGTCGCTCTAGGCAATGTTCCAGTTACTCTTTAACTCCAACGGCGACAGAATCGCATTCGCCAAGCGTTAGAATCGCGTCGCGATTTTTCCGTCACATGTGTTAAGGGGGACCTTGAAAGGATTTTCCATTAAATGTAACCAGTCGCAAGTCGCAATTGGATGAGGATAATTACCAAAAAATGGGTTATGTTGTGTGCACTCAAACCCACATACAGTGCCCCAAATTCGCCGACCATCGGTATATAGTACTATGGATCTCCGAGCCATCTAAAATATGTTTGTTTTTGGGGCGAACATATAGCCTTTCGGTACACTTCGTATCCGAGGGAGACAAAAAGGGGTCTTCAGAATAAAAAAAATAGGCAACGATCCGCACATAAATAACCATTTACAGGACCTTGCAAGATTTTCCCGTAGAAATTTGCGATTTTTGCGTTACGAAATTAATGGATTATTCCTCAAAGGGTGATATTCTGCAAGATAAATTCCCTTAGAAAAACTCCAATTGTAAGAACAACCTCAGTGACAATTGTACTAGAACGAAGCGTTTTATCACAACGTCGGTGATGGAAATAGTTCTATGCCCTTTTTTCGCATTTGTATCAGGTGACGAGCAATTTGTTTTCATGTCTTGTTATGGTAAAAAAAAGCCTCATGCTTTATGTCCATCGTTGTTAATTTTAAATTGAGAGCGAATTCTGCAACCCATGTTATGGACCCAAACACATCGTTTTATGGTGGCGAGGTTGCGTTTTCATTTGTCGAATGAGCGACTGTTTTGTCTCAAATGGATTAAGTAATTGCCTGAAAAAAAAAGAGGAAACGGACTTTCACGGAAAAGTTCTTTAAGCGAGAAGTTTGTGGACATGTTATAAAGAAAATGATTGATTCATGAAAAAAAATATAGAGCATCCCTATTTCAGTACCTCCCATACAAACTACGTTCATATTTCCTCAAATAATCCTATTTGGAATATAACAGTACTATATTCATTTGAATTTATGAAGTTGATATACAAGCCTATAGTCAAATTTCAATATAGACCCCTTTTTCAACCCCCTCCTACAACCTAGATACGTCTCATTGTGAAAATAATCATATAAAACATATCATATACATATACATCATATAAAACATTCGAAGAAAAAAAAACTCCGGATAATAGAACCTCGGATAATCGAGTCCGACCCGTACTTGGGCTCACTGGTGACCTCCGATAATGAGAAATTCGGAGAATCATCAAGCAGGAAGTCGTACGTACTTTGGACTCCGCAAAACGACCCGATAGAATAGACTTCGCCGCTGTACCAAACTGACTATCTACAAAACGCTTTTAAGACCGGTAGTTCTCTACTGACACGAGACCTGGAGGACCAACACTGGGAGTTTTCGAAAGGAAAGTGCTACGTACCATCTATGGTGGGGTGCAGATGGACGGTAAGTGGTGGAGGCGAATGAACCACGAGTTGGATCAGATGTTGGGAGAACCATCCATCGTTCACACCGTGAAAATCGGATGACTGCGGTGGGCCGGGCACGTAGGCAGAATGTCGGACAGTAATCCGGTGAAAATGGTTCTCGACAAAGATCCGACGGGAACAAGATGACGAGGTGCACAGCGAGTAAGGTGGATCGATCAGGTGGAGGACGATTTGCGGACCCTCCGCAGACTGCGTGGTTGGAAACGTGCAGCCATGGACCGTGCTGAATTAAGAAGACTTCTATGCACTGCACAGGCCTCTCCGGTCTTAGTCTGGTAATAAATAAATAAATAGAATTTGCACATGAAGTTTGATGACAAGAAGCTGATGCATTAATGCACCATGTGTCTCCACCAGCTCGTATATGCTTGTATGATGAATTTAAATTGTAATAGGGGGAAAGACGGCTTTGGCAAATTTTGTTCTATTATTGTCAGGGGGGGTTTTGTCGACCAAATTTTATGAAATTTGGCCACAATATTCTTTGATATGCAAAAAATGTTTAGGCCAAATTTGAGCATAGTCAGTCATAAAATAATAGAACAAAACCTGCCAAAGCCGTCCTTCCCCCTACT
The DNA here is from genome assembly GCF_024139115.2 of Armigeres subalbatus. Classification (NCBI taxonomy): domain Eukaryota; kingdom Metazoa; phylum Arthropoda; class Insecta; order Diptera; family Culicidae; genus Armigeres; species Armigeres subalbatus. The sequence goes on from NC_085141.1 coordinate 334,049,582, forward strand.
CCAAACTACCGTACAAGGGGGTTTCCCTTGAAAAGAAAAAGGTGGACGACATAATCCTATCAGAATGTCAAAATAACACAGAATTCTAACTAAATGCAAATTTTTTCAACGCCGGGGAAAATTCACAAGCAACGAACCCCCATTTCGTGACTAAATAATTTCACAGTTTTCCCAATAAATCGCTAGCGATTAATCGAACATATTTTTATAGATGATTAGCATTAGCATTAGCATTAGCATTGAGCAATTCGCACAAATTCGTAGGTGGTACAAGCCAAGACTATTGTATGAGAGTAGCATTACTTTCATCCGTTACCTCAGATATTGATTTGGGACTAATCACTATCTCTTAGATGGAAGCATTGCACTGTCCAATAGTCGAGATCTGTCCTGGCCACGTCCTTGCGAATGCTGAGGAAGGAGAAGGATGGTTAGTTGGACACCTACTTAAGAAAGATGCAGAGAACTCTACGACCTCTCATAGGTGCCACGGGAGGTTTTGGGATTGTGTGGAAGGTTATAACAGTAGGAATCGTTTTGGTAGAACGTGAAACACAGAAAGAACTAAGATAGAAATACAAAGTAGGAAAGGGACGAGCCTGGAATTGAACCCACGACCTCCTGCTTATAAGGCAGAAGCGGTAGCCACTAGACCACCGAGCTCGTCATATTTTTAGAGATGATTGTTAAATTGGATAACGTTCTGTGCTAGAGTGGAGGCTTAGATACTCAGACTACACAATTTTGACTTTGATATTAAATGTGTTCGAAACAATGATACATATTTGCAATATGATTTGTTTTTTTATTATAAATAAAATTTATTTAACAAATAAACAAACAAAATTGTCATAGATGATACGGATCATTCACTATTAATTGAACGTTCACATGTTTGGGCATTATTCTGCTTGTTTTGATGTAATTTTTATATATGTTTACCTTAGTTCATCATGGTTAAAATATTCCGGTAATTCGCCGTTTAATCTGATACCTAATTTATCTAATTCAAAATTTCATAGGTCTTCAATTGTTGAGCTTGGAATACCTGTCGTCGCCCTATGTCTTTGTGCGTTTATCTCTCTACCTACATTTGTAGGAAGCAGTTCACCGAAATCCAAACCCCTCTTGTCTGTTCCATAATTCAACATCGGTACAGCGCTCGTCGAGTCGGCACACTTGAGAAACGTCGTGGCGAAAGGATGCACCGTACCTCCGTATCCCGTCTTCAGTCAGACGCTCTATTATCCCGTCCATCATAGCCTCTGGATCGGCACGGCTCGGTACGCATAACAAGCCTGCTTGAGGAGTTTCTCCCTCGTACATGCGCCAAGTACCATACAGTACCCGTTGAGAAGCAGAAGCGCAAATGAATAAAAAAATAAGTGCTATTACAAAACCTGATAACGTTCGTCCGTAGTTTTCGCACCTTCTTTTTCACTCGCCCGACCGACAACATCGGCGAGATGAATTTCCCCAGTCAGTCCATTCTTTCGAGTGCACTCGATTTCCTTGAAACTGCAGTCGCACTGTCTGGGGCAGTTTCCGTGTTGTCCCTACCCGGTGGGCTTCCTCGCACAATCGTCCACATATGTAGGACTCCACTCGCTCAGGTGTGAAATGTGACACGCCTTCCAGGCGATAAATAATAATCATAATCATCGTCGTCGTCGTCGTCGGTTGTTTCGGTGTTCAGAACAAAAAAAAAAGGTGCTTCAACAACGGTTGCCCGAGTGTGAAGAGGATACCAGGAGATGGTAGTGTGACGGGTATGAGGTAAAATCGCAATCCAATTCATGGAAGACGTCGATTGTCTTTCGAGAATCGAGAGTGTGGATGGGAGCGTAATGGGGCACATAAGAAGTCCCAGAGACTTGTTATAATAGGCTGATGATTGGAAAGTGCATAGGATAGGTCTTTTGTTTGGAGCGAGATTGGGATTGTTTTTAAGTCTTAGGATGGCATTGAGGGTCAGAAATTCTTATTCAATTTTCTCGATGTTACAAAAGGCCTGAACATACGAAGCGAAGAGCATTAAGATTTTTTTAAAGTAATCTTTTAAGTTCGCATCCTTCAATACAACATAAACTTCGGGAAAGCCACGCGTATCTTTATTTTTTATTGTGAATGTTACTGTATGAAAATAATACAAAATTGTGACATTTTGATAAAATGGTTGTATTGAAATCTTCCGAAATCGTATATGCTAAAATTTTATACTGATTCTGTAAAGTTCTTATGCAGAACTGTATTAAAATCCGCCATCCGGTGTTTGGGTGTTGGTACTATCTCGAGATACCACAAGCAATGTTTTTTTTTTTGCAAACAATTGATTATCTGGCAAAGAAGTACTACTGAAGATTGATAAGAATTCGTAGCACTCAGGAATATTTGGAAGTCTACATAAAATCTCAGAAGTTTTAAGAAATTCCAGCAAGTTTGAACATATTTATCTTCATATCATGAATATCGTCTAGTGTTTGAGAAAGTTAAAACATTTCAGAGACTACGATTCTTATTTATAATTAGTTCCCCGGAAATCAATAGCTGGTAAATGAGGATCTCGGAATTTTTGGCGGCTCTTACAGATTTCTGAAAGCTATAGATTTCCTAAAATTCAAATAGTCTATCAATTTGCTATAATTCTTGAATGTTTTAAATAATTATTGGTAGTCTTTTAGAGTTCTTATAAGGAGCATAATTTGTATCACCAATTGAATTTTAAAAATATTTCGACAAACATCTATCGTTAGTCAATCTCTGTATTTCTTAACATGTTTTACTTACATTTTATTTTAGATTGTCCAGTCCCACATTATTAGCCATTTACATTATCTACGTTTTTTATCAGATTGAATCGCGTGGAAAAGTTCATATCTTTAGCGCGATCTTCACTTCACATTAACCGGTATTGATTGAAAAATTAAACAATTACCACTTGACTGGCCTCTACCAGCCAGCGCCCTTCCCCAATCAATTATCTCAAAGTTAATGACTAGTCAGTCTCCAATGGCGGCGGATATTGCCTGCACCGTTTAAGCCTGTTACTCGATTTTTATCTCGTCAGCTGTCCACTCCACTTTGCGCAGTACCTTCAGTAAGTAAGTACCCCGTCCCGTCGAAGACTGGAAGATGCGCTGACTGACAGACGACAGCACCAGTGCACTTATCCTTCGGCATCGGAGTGGCGACTGCAATACCATTGGACTGCAGCTCTCGAAGCTCTCGAGAGGCGCCGCCACAGAAGCAGAAACATGATAATTTGACTTTGCTTACGCAGAAAAACGACGACGCCCTGTCGTCATCCGTCGTGTTCCGAGATCTAGACAAGAAGAGGCGTCTGGCAGACGGCTTCGTTCAAGCAAATGGATTTTAATCGGCGTTACCATCGATGCCAATGTTCCGCTGGAACCACATTCTGCGCTCGGTGCGAGAGGCATACGCAATTCGATTCGTGACATGATCCAAGACCCAACATGCATTTATCGATCAGGCGAAGCTGTGCGTTGTAGTTAATTGAGACCTGCCGACAGATGAGCCAGCATGAAGGTAGCAAATCTGGTGCGGTCTTTCCCACTGAAAGTTGCACAAGGGAAAAACACGCACGGGTAAGATCCGGGTTTCAACCCCTCTCCAAACTGTATAAATTTAAATCACACCCCTTTTGGGCCGTCAGCATTGTCAGCTTTATAATTATCCCGACGAGTGCGTTCCTGTTTGAGCAGCTGAACAGTAACAGTATCAATTACACGGTTATCTGATTCTCAAAAATGACAAATGAAAGGATTTGTCCAAACGCGGGGTATTTATTGTGTCACTTGAATACGATAGCTTTGTACGGACGGTATTTATCGTCACATGAGAGGGTATAGTTAAACTTCCAAGAATAAATAAAAAGTTCTAATATGATTGAATTTATTAAATTCTATTTTTTGTTTGAAGTCTCCATTGTCATTTGTGAATCCTCGTGTGCATTTGATGCATGATTTTGAATAGAAATTGATTTTTTAGTTTTTTAGTGGATTGTCTTCCCTTGTCACAAGGTATTGTTTTCCTGTGTGATACTGCGACCTGTTATTAGATCTATTGTAGCGTTACCCGTATCCTTAGTGTTTAAGTTCATGTCGAATTACTTCATTACTATTGATAAGCAATGCAGTATCGGTTTCGATACAGTTGTTGTTTTGTTTTTTCAAGAGCACCATGACAAGGTCCCGCTATTCAGACCCTTCACAGAGAGCAATCCCATTGAGGGCGCGCCCCTTATCAATAGGAAATCAATCCTTTCTTGAGAAAACAGAACAGTGATACTGTTTTTGACCATGCATCGGAGCCCTAGCCACATCCTTGTCTTGCTTCTAGAATATCACCAGTGAAACAATGAAAACCCGGAGTTTAGCGCTGTCTACAAGACCATTTCAAGCAAGAGAATTTGTTCAGTAATAAGAACTTCCGTGTGTTCCTCTCACTACCATTGTTCACCAGTTCAAGAAGAGTTAGTACGTATTTAAACCCCTAACTCGATTTTTCCAGCAGTCAGTTTAGCCTAGGACCGGGTACCGAGGTTTTTAACTAATTGCTTGAAAAGTTGTTTCCGCTGCATACAGTCTAGCCTCAAACAAGAGGAATTCGAGTCTTTCAACTGTCTGCAAGGTAACATTAATTATGTTTTATTTCTGAGACTGCTGTTGGTAGCGGGGACTAAATACGATGAATTCTTAATTACCACAACTTATTGCCCTAGCTAGAAAAATGGATTAAGCTAGGGCTCTGTTTGGTAATATGATCATAAGGTATTAGTACTATCCCATTTAATTCCACTACTTGATTGCAACTTTACAGATACGTATTTCGACCTCAACAGTATATAAGTGTTGAAGTCGAGCCAAGTTCTAGTTCTATTCGCAATCAAGTTACCGCAATCCTTTTTGCCTGACTTGTGCTGCTCGGGAATACGAATCTGTGAAGCTACAATCAAGTGGTGGAATAAAAAGAGAATACTAATTCGTCTTGTTCTCATGACAAGTGCATTATTATGCTTTCAATGACACACGGGGGGGCAGCAGGGACTATGTCGGGGGGCAGCAGGGACTATGTCCAAGGGCTTGACGATCCCTCCCCAGGCCATCTGCGAGTTGTGGCGCCTGCCTAGGATGTGGTGGGGTTTGACAGTGGGCCCTGTTAAACCTCTATAAAAAGCTGCATGAATCCGCAAGTAGGCTCCGCCAAAGCGACCGTATGCCGCTCAAAGCGCACAAGCCCAAGTCCTGGTGTTAGGTGGGACGCTAAACAGCCCTGACACGACGAATAAAGGATCACCATTGGAAGCTTGGAACATGGAATTGCAAGTCGCTAGGCTTCGCAGGTTGCGACAGGATAATCTACGATGAATTACTTCCCCGCAACTTCGACGTCGTAGCGCTGCAGGAAATCTGCTGGACAGGACAGAAAGTGTGGAAAAGCGGGCATCGAGCGGCTACCTTCTACCAAAGCTGTGGCACCACCAACGAGCTGGGAACCGGCTTCATAGTGCTGGGAAAGATGCGCCAACGCGTAATTGAGTGGCAGCCAATCAACGCAAGGATGTGCAAGCTGAGGATAAAAGGCCGTTTCTTCAACTATAGCATCATCAACGTGCACTGCCCACACGAAGGTAGATCCGATGACGAGAAAGAAGCGTTCTATGCGCAGCTGGAGCAGACATACGATGGATGCCCACTGCGGGACGTCAAAATCTTCATCGGTGACATGAACGCTCAAGTAGGAAGGGAGGAAATGTATAGACCGGTCATCGGACCGGATAGTCTGCATACCGTGTCGAACGACAACGGCCAACGATGTATAAACTTTGCAGCCTCCCGCGGAATGGTAGTCCGAAGCACTTTCTTCCCCCGCAAGAATATTCACAAGGCCACATGGAAATCACCTAATCAAGTAACGGAAATCCAAATCGACCACGTTCTAATCGACGGTAAATTCTTCTCCGACATCACGCACGTACGCACTTACCGCAGTGCGAATATTGAATCCGACCACTACCTCGTTGCAGTATGTCTGCGCTCAAAACTCTCGACGGTGATCAACACGCGTCGGAGTCGTCCGCCGCGGCTAAACATTGGGCGGCTACAATACGGTAGACTAGCCCAAGACTACGCGCAGCAGCTGGAAGTGGCACTCCCAACGGAAGAGCAGCTAGGTGCAGCATCTCTTGAAGATGGCTGGAGAGATATTCGATCCGCCATTGGAAGCACCGCAACCGCTGCACTAGGCACGGTGGCTCCGGGACAGAGAAACGACTGTTATGGCGGCGAATGTAAGCAGTTAATTGAGGAGAAGAATGCAGCATGGGCGAGATTGCTGCAACACCGCACGAGGGCGAACGAGGCACGATACAAACGAGCGCGGAACAGACAAAACTCGATTTTCCGGAGGAAAAAGCGCCAGCAGGAAGATCGGGACCGTGAAGAGACGGAGGAACTGTACCGCGCTAATACCGCACGAAAGTTCTATGAGAAGTTGAACCGTTCACGTAAGGGCCACGTGCCACAGCCCGATATGTGTAAGGACATAAGCGGGAACCTTCTTACAAACGAGCGTGAGGTGATCCAAAGGTGGCGGCAGCACTACGAAGAGCACCTGAATGGCGATATGGCAGACAACGGTGGCGGTATGGTAATGAACCTAGGAGCACGCACGCAGGACATGCGACTTCCGGCTCCGAATCTCCAGGAAATCCAGGAGGAGATCGGCCGGCTGAAAAACAACAAAGCCCCTGGAGTTGACCTGCTACCAGGAGAGCTGTTCAAACACGGTGGTGAGGCACTGGCTAGAGCGCTGCACTGGGTGATTACCAAGGTTTGGGAGGATGAAGTTCTGCCGCAGGAATGGATGGAAGGTGTCGTGTGCTCCATCTACAAAAAGGGCGATAAGCTGGATTGTAGCAACTACTACGCAATCACATTGCTGAACGCCGCACACAAGGTACTCTCCCAAATTTTATCCCGCCGACTAATACCAATTGTAAGAGAGTTCGTGGGCAGTACCAGGCGGGATTTATGGGTGAACGCTCTACCACAGACCAGGTGTTCGCCATACGTCAGGTATTGCAGAAATGCCGCGAATACAACGTACCCACACATCATCTATTTATCGACTTCAAAGCCGCATATGATACAATCGATCGGGACCAGCTATGGCAGTTAATGCACGAAAACGGATTTCCGGATAAACTGATACGGTAGATTAAGGCGACGATGGATCAGGTGATGTGCGTAGTTCGAGTTTCAGGGGCATTCTCAAGTCCCTTCGAAACGCGTAGAGGGTTACGGCAAGGTCTTTCGTGTCTACTATTCAACATCGCTTTGGAGGGAGTAATACGAAGGGCAGGGATTGACACGAGTGGTACGATTTTCACGAAGTCCGTCCAGTTATTTGGTTTCGCCGACGACATTGATATCATGGCACGTAACTTTGAGAGGATGGAGGAAGCCTACATCAGACTGAAAAGCGAAGCTAAACGGATTGAACTAGTCATCAACACGTCGAAGACAAAGTACATGATAGGAAGAGGCTCAAGAGAGGTTAATGTAAGCCACCCACCCACTGCCGCCTTTTGTTGATTAGTCATCTGTTCACCTGTGTTTAAATTCAGTAATCGTGCAACTTTGGACTATTTTGATCATCGTCTCGTTTGTCAGTTTTTTTTTCTGAAATGGTCGTTTGGCAGAAAAAGCCATTTAGTGACATTTTTGGCAATATAACCCGTTCAGCAAATGACATTTTCGGCCGTATGACCCGTTTGGCCAATTGGCCCTTTCTGCAAAACGACCAATTTGGCCAAACAATATTTTCGCCCAAATGACTTATTCGGCCAAACGACCTGCTAGAGAAAACGGATTTTTCGGCCAGATTACCGACTCGGTATTATGTCGCTTTCCTCCCTCCTCCCTCCGGGGCCCTCCTTAGCCATGTGGTAAGATGCGCGGCTACAAAGCAAGACCATGCTGAGGGTTGCTGGGTTCGATTCCCGGTGCCGGTCTAGACAATTTTCGGTTTGGGAATTATCTCCAGCTGTGTTGCGTCTGAAGATATCCCCATAGAAAAACTGCCGAGCGCGGCGCAGACGTGTCGTGTATGCGGGGATCTTAAAAACCAGGACATACGGAGGAAATACCTATGTCCCATCCCTGGATGCTGGATTACCAAGGAGTGGCATTAACCCTCTTAGCTTTGTCACTCCCAACGACACCGTCACATCGTTACGACGACAGTACAGTAACATATCCAAATGCCGCATAAACAATGACACTCACATTACATACATTCACCTAACACATTAAATCAAAAACCGGTCGTGTCACTCGCTTATGGTGAATTCCAAACGACCATTCCCTTCTCCTTCTCCAACCAACTCCTTGACACCTATGAGGGCGTCGGTGAGTCGCTGGCCCCTCTTTAAGTAGGTGTCATATCATCATTATCCTACCCTTCGTCTAGACGCACCATGTGTACGAGGTTTAAGCGCCTTTACTCACTCTTTTCGAAATAGTCTCGACTTTACTGGGCATAAAAGTATCATCGTGTTAGCTTCATAATATACGAATACAGAAATGGTAATTTGGCTTAAAAATCTCGCAGTTAATAACTGTGGAAGTGCTTAATGACTAAACACTAAGCTGTGAGGCGGCAATGTCCCAGTGGGGGATGTAATGCCAATGAAGAAGAAGAAGAAGATTATGTCCCATTCAGCCAAATGGCACGTTCGATCAAACCGTTTTCGATGATCAATTCGGCCAAATAGCATTCGGCTAAACGACTCAGTCAAATGGCTTTCCGTCGAATGTCTTTCGGCCAAATGACCCTTCCGCTTGTAAAACAATTTCCTGCGGAATTTCCGAAGATTTTTATGGACAACACACAGATTTTCCCGTAGATATAAAAAGAAATGATTAACTTAAATATTCAAAATGATTTGTAGCATGACACGTTTGGATCTTAAAACGGAAATGCCCCCTTCTACAGGTTCTCCCGGGGAATTCCATGATGTTCCGGAAGTGGCATGGGTCGTCAGTTGCCCTTTAGAGATCAAAAGACTATTCGTGAGAAACCATGACAGGAAAGCTATCTGTGAGAAACCGTGAAGAATAAGCCATCGCATGACACTTGTTGGTCCGCAAATGGAAATGTCCATCCTAAGACGTTTCCCTGGGGCACCCTGTGAAGGTTCTGGAATGGGAATTAAAGTTATGTTTTTTGTGTTTTACAATCTCATTACAACGGAATCTAGAATAATTCCGTAATCATTCGGAATATGGACTTAATGAAATCGAAACTACGATAAAAACTGGACCTTGTCTCAAAATTTTACATTACATATTAATATAATCCGTAGTCAACCAATGAGGCGCGACATAAGACTGCGCCAGTGCCCGCCATGTACAATGACCGAGAGGGGAATTTGCTGACAGACAAGACTATGGTGGCAGCCAGGTGGAAGGAGCCCTTCGAAGATTTGTTGAACGGTGAAAATTAAGGTGTATTAAGAAGCAGGATGGACATAGTCGGCGACGTTCAAGCTGTAGAACCACTAACGCTGGACGAGATAAAAAAGGCTCTAAACGAGCTGTAAAACGAGCAGTAAAGTTGCTGGGAAAGACAAGATCCCGGTCGAGCTTTTAAACACGGAAGTGAGCAGCTGCATTAATCAATCCACCACATAATCCAGAAAATATGGGAAGATAAAGAACTGCCTGCCGGCTGGTTGGATGGCCACATATGCCCAATCTATAAGAAAGGGCACAGACAAGAGTGTGCCTTTTACAGAGGCATTACTCTTTTGAACTCGGCGTACAAAATCCTGTCACGTATCCTATTTAACAGACTGAGACCGCTTGAGGAGTCCTTCGTCGGCGAATACCAAGCAGGCTTTCGTGAGGGCCGATCAACGACGGATCAGGTGTTTAGCCTACGGATGATCCTTGATAAATTCCGGGAGTACAACTTGCAGACTCACCATCTGTTCATTGATTTCAAAACAGCATACGATTCAGTGAAAAGAAATAGGAGCTGTGGCAGATAATTCCGAGCATGGATTTCCGGCGAAACAGATTAGACTGATACGTGCAACGCTGGATGGCTCGAAATCAAGTATTCGGATTGCAGACGAAGTGTCAACCTCGTTTGTGACCTTAGACGGATTGAAGCAAGGTGACCCTACCAAGACAAAGTTCATGGTGACAGGTAGAGATAGAGGAAGACCTAGTGGTGGTGGTGACGTAACCAGCTAAGGTCCCGCAACATGCAGACGGAAACGAAATTTGATCTATACAAAACTCTGATTCTACCAGTGGCCCTTTATGGGCCTAAATCATGGACGTTAAAAGAGGCGGACCGGAGAGCTTTCAGGGTTTTCGAGCGAAAAGTGCTGCGTACAATACTCGGAGGGAAACTAGAAAATAGTGTGTGGCGCAGACGCATGAATCATGAGCTGTATCAAGTATGTATACAAAGAACAAAATTTTGTGAATCGTATAAAATACGCAAAAAGAGCAGTGATCGAAGAGCAGGAGGTCGTTGTAGTGGGCAAGTTAATATATGTATGTAAGAATATTGCTTATGTTATCATTATTTAGACTTCTGTGAAAATTTTTGATGGCTAGTTTTTAATTCCTCATCAAAGCAATCTATCAAATACCGTTGGTCACACAAATTCGAGAATTTGACATCCCACAAATGCTTATCAGCGTAGGTGAGCAGTTGGTGTTAGATGAGCAGAGATCCTTGTGAGCCTTCCTTGAATAGCTTTCAAAAGGGTAGTACTATTAGCAGTAATTCGATAGCTATCAGCCGTATTCAATACTCACTAACTTTAGGTATCTTGGATGTATCTTGTCCACACTAGCCTTTGTGTTGTGCTTTGAGTCTTGGCACAAAGTATCCTAACTTTTATTAAATTCTACACATTCAAATTGTGGTGCTTAAGTAACGTCAAAGAATGCCTTCCACTTTGATTACTGAACCGAATCAAATTCAGTTCTACAAATGTTCTATGTTTTTGTCAAATCATTTTTAAAGAGTTTTATTTAATTTTAAATGTTTAACTAATGTCAGCTTCAAATAAACTGTTCTCTGTTCCATCAGCTCCATCCTCACAAATGATTGAATGAATACCACAAGCAGGGGTCCAAATTAGCTCCAAAATCTGCTGCATTTCTCGTTGATATTTAGGGAATTTCTGAGCAAGTTAAAAAAAAAACAGTTTGAAAGCTGTGAAATAGTTATTCGGTTAGAAAAGCTATCAAAAGTATCATTCGCTTTATATGGCCTACCTCCATTAGACTATAATATTTATAGATATTGCTTTCGGAATTACGACAACAAATCAACAAGCATTTTACAAAATTTGACGTACGAATAATCTGAAAATGATCAAAACAACCCAAGAAAAATCCAAGCAATCACGCGTTTCATATTGAGCTGAGGGATCGTAACTGAGCAAATAATTTCGGCTCAGGAGTCTAATGGAGTGCAAAGAACTCAATAATAGAGCAGGCCATGCTACAATACAATACAATATGATTAATAAGGACCATTCATCTACTAAGCAACCTAACAACCAGACGTGTTATTTGAGAGCCACTAAATTGGCGACGAGTGAAAAATCGTGCTGCAATGAAGAAAGGAAACCCTCAAAAGCAAGAAAAAGGGAAGATTTTATTTTGACGGTCGAAAAAGAAATATTTGCTATGAGTACATTATTTGCAGAGACCTGAAAAAAATAGGATCCAATCGTCAAAAGACATTTTGCATCGCAACACGAAAATTATTCGGAGTCAACATGTCTATGGTAACGAGTTTTCCCAATAATATTTGCTCGACAATAAGTAGTTCGACAAGTTTGAAAACAAAAATCACGAATTAAGTGGTTTGTAAAGATGAACCTAAATGAAGGGATTTTGAAAATCCAGGCCATTTAGGGAGATAAATTAAGTGAACATAGATTCCAGGCCATTTATCTGAAACTCACATCGATGAGGCAATTACAATGATTCTAAATGTAGGGAGTATGAGTTCCAGGCCATTTAGGAAGTCAAATGTAAAGAACATTCATTCCAATCCATTTGACTGGTCTCGAGGTGGACAAAGAAAGAAGCGAGTTTGAAGTACAAATCGCTGTTATATTTCAATTTACACCGAACAACTGGCATTTACTGGTTGAAAAGCTATTGCATTGAGTCAATAGATGAATTCTAGATCAACATTTGTAAAGGGCGTAACAGCCAAAATTTATTCCTTCTGATTCTTCGTCTACACGTAAAAAATAACCTTATATGTTATGGCAAAAAACCATTCGAAAATACTTATACTCTTCATTATGCCACCTAATGAATGATCCCATATCAAAAAGCTAATAACATTCATAAGTTAATGAAAAGTATAAGTTTCCGAATGTATGTGACTAATGCGATGTATAAGTTTTTTCTTATACATGTCATTAAGCGCCTGCTTTGGCAAAAAAGTATTAGAAATATTAATAATAAACAACATTAAATTTTTTTACGTGTACATATATTGCTCTATATGTGGACGAAGAATCAGAAGGAATAAACTTTGGCTGTTACGCCCTTTTCAAATGTTGGTCTAGAATTTAAATAATTACAGCTAAATTTCAATATCCTACCATCCCATGAGGCTGATGATGGCCTTACGTCTGTACGATAAAACGAATGGAAAGAACCTGGGACGGGACTTGCAAAGAGGAAAAAATGTAACTTCATCTGCAACCAGCAAGCGCTGTCACGAATTGTCAGATGCAACCAGCACCTTTTTGTGTAAAAGTATTGGTATCCCTCAAAAAGTATTTCGAATGATTTTGTTTTACGAGTGCTTTTTCACTTTGAAAAGTAATCTAGAAAAGCCGGACAGCTTAATATTGAACTGTTATGAATACGTGTTTTATTTCCTATAGGAAAATTTTTATAAAAATAAGTTTACAAATCCGTAAATCACAAACACTTTTATTGTTCTAAGAAGATTCTATCAGGGATTTAGGTGAAACACTCAAGGAAACAGTTGAGAATCGATGATCAACTGTGATGAAAAGAAGAACAAGTGTCAAAACAAGGAAAAAGAAGCCGCCTTTGCAGGTCTCGTCTCAGGAAAGGACAATTCGTAGCATACTTGACATTGAAAGGAGCTATTTATCACGAGGAGTTGTTACCCTTGAAGAAATGCTGAAAATTGGGCGTTACCATGAATCTGTATCTGAACAAGTGCAAGAGTTTCGTTCAACATCTTCCAGCAAGCCTATGGAGTTTCATTGCAAATGATTTCTAAATCAAGTAAATTCATAAAGGGATAGCAAAGGTGCGTGTAATCGGTGTTCGGGACAATATGAAGCGATCGACCAACAATGCCCTGCTCGAAAATCGAGGTGCAACAATTGTGGAAAGATAGGACATTTTGCTCGGAGCTGCTGGAAGCATCGGAAAAGCAGTCGACAGTATAGCTGGCAAAATAGTCGAAAAACTGATGTGAAGAATTCAAAACCTCCAGTGAACCGGACCAAAGAACATAATATGACCAGAAAGCAGTAGCTTGTGAGAGAAGCTGACGATGTTTCTCACCAAGTGGAAATTCGCGTACGAAACGAATTTGGTCGCAGCATTGGTGACGTACACCTCCTGTTTTTTTTGTGGATACAGAAGCTATGTACAGCAGACTGGTTAGATTCAAGGCATTCGATGCGCGAAAGGGCAGCAGAAAATGGATTAAATTGTCCATTAACAGTTCTAGATGAAATGGACGCGGAAATCAAGATTGACGATCGAGCCTGTAGTACAAAGTTTCTTGTAATTGAAGGTGGGAATCTTTGCTCTTCGGAAATTCAGCTGAGAAGCTGGGTGTGCTTAAATTTCTCATTGCAACGAGCAGCTGTGCTTTGCCTTGTATCCTGTGGTTTCCTTCTAGTTTATTGTAATACGCCTCATTCAGTAACAAATGTTACCCCTACAAAGCTATTACTAGGAAGAAATCTCAAAGATAAAATTCCTATGAACATTTGAGAGATTTTGACAAAGAAAGAAAAGGAAAGGATATATGGAGATACAAAAGGAAGGGCGAAGGAATCCAAAATTGATGTTGGAGATCCTGTTGTTGTGAGAATTTTGAGAAAACGATACAAATTGGAGACAAATTTTTTTTCTCAACCTCATGTAGTCGATTAAAAAATGGAACTCGTGTTACTCTGAAGAATTTATCCACAGTAGTAGAATTCGATCGCCATATCAATCATGCAAAACTTCTGATATCTTGCAATTCAATCAATACAAGAAGTGATGAAGATGATGACCCAGCAAACCAGCAATCGCATATGAATGTTCAAAATAAATTATATATATTTACAGATCAGATCGTAATCATATATACATCCAGCAGAAGTTATAAAATATTGTAGAAAGGTTACATATAATGCAAACGTATAATTTAATTGTAATTTATATCGTAAGTTGTAAATATGTTAATTCAAACTCACAACGAAATCATATATCGCGTATAATTAACCAATTGTATATATGCGCATATGAAATTACAATGTCATTAAGATTTGATTGTATAGTCTTTGGGTATAAAGATTCTAAGTATACAAACACCAACTCTGATGTTCTTTGAGTCTTTTGGGAAATATTTTAATTTAAAAATATTAAAATACACTCGTTTGTCATTAAAAACATGCTGTACCCATAGTTATTTTATACAAAGATGTTTCTCTTCACAAGGAAACCTTTTCGTACCCATGAATACTGCCAGCACTTGTAATCTTCCACCACAATTTTGCACAGGATCCGCAATAGGATAATTTTTGTACAGTTTTGACTGTTAGAATAAAATTTGCTTTTTATGAAACACCCGAGCTACAAATATCCGACAAATCAGTTAGATTCATGAATATACATTTCAACGATAATTTTTTGTACTAATATCCTTTCATACATGCACGCATAAAGGTAATGTAAGATCCAAAATTTGTTATTGGATTGCACTTCTTGCATAATAACTGCCTAAATGAAATTCAACTACTGGAGTTTAATTCACTTGATTACATCGCTGTGATCTATAAAACAATTTAGAAATAAAATAACTTGATTTCGAAATAAATATTGTTGGTATTTTTGATACAATAACAACACTGTATTATTTCTCCTCTCAGAGATCATATACACGTCAACATGAAATTGTGTATATGTTTAATCAATCACATATGCTGCTTGAAGTAATCATCTTCGACGATGTTGTATAAGATGCAATGTAATGTCTTTTCCAGATTACATTCGCGGATGTAATATTATCATTGGATATAAATGATCGCCTCACAGCTGCGTACACATGGAGGAACGGATAGCGACTAGACTATGAACTAGAAGGTCGATGGATCGAAACTGGAAGCTATTGTGACATAAATATATGCATTAACTGATGAGCAACTAACAGTATTTCACGTGATGATAGATTTTAGATTCGAGTTCAGAAATATTTTTGTAGCAAGTACAATGACGATAAGCTTTTTTTTTAAATATAATTGATGTGTTATCATGCATGTATATTTGAAACTATTTTTGACTATTCTAGATTTAAATGTTGTACAAGGCCAGATATGCAACTTTATAACTGAACAAATGCGATCTCTGATAAAAACAAACATGATTGTTCAAAGGTTCTATTGAAATCGGAATACGTCGTATATCACGTTATACCTAACTCTGATTTGTACGTATATGGCCTCCACTTTTGTTCACATAGAGGGAATCTATGCATTTTATACAATCAAATTGCATCATATAAGAGTTCATTAAACAGAATTGAAAGTTGATTATGTGAACCAATTTGTTGGCTGGGGATGATCATTATCACTATCATCATCAAACGCGACTAATAATAATAATTGGAAACAAATAAAATAAATTGTAATGAAATAAAATAGTTGGACTAGCTAAAAAAATAAAAATAATAAAGAGGAAGAGGGATGTAATGGGTAAGTAAATATATGTAAGGATCCATGCTACAATACTGATTAATAAAGACCATTCATCTACTAAGCAACCTAACAACCAGACGTGTTATTTGGGAACCACTACAGTCGTGTAAAAATACACAAATGTATAACAGATTTAAAAAAAAAATACTAAAATTAGCAAGGCCACTATTTCGTTACTATTTTTATTATTTTAGTTATCAAAGTATTCCACGATATGCCTGACTATACCATATTCCAGAAAATTTCAAACAAATCTGTCAAAATATTATTAAACTCGAACAAAAACATCTTTGAAATTTGGTGGCGCAGAAAAGGTTGGGGGGCAAAGGTCAATGAAATCTGTAATTAGGCTAATAAAAGGCTTTAAAAACACATTGAAACATAAATGGTGACAAAAACCTATTTCGATATGCCACAAACCTGGATTTGCAATAATTTCCTACGAACGCCCACCCGTTGAAAGCTCTGTGCAATAAATTCCGCCTTCGCACAACCTCCAGAACGAACGCCACGACCAATTTGTCGAACAACCCAGCGGAACCGACGCTTGTTTATTGCCAACTCCACCTTAGTACATTTTTTTTCACTCCTCTCTGGTAAAATGCCATATGTGAGTACCCCGTGTCGAACCGATCGTCATCATCAATCGATCTTTGTCGTTATTATCTTGACCCAACGCTATAGCGTGTACTCAGCCCGAGTGGGAGGAAATACCTACAATGTATCATTTGTCATACACTACATTAATCATAATTTATTATTTATATGAAAAAAGTGATGCCATCTGCCTTGACATAAGACTTTGTTTATCACATCAAACTTCTATCCTAGAAAAAGAAACCAATCATGTTCTGCCCAAAATGTTTTAAGGTGCGATGGGCTTTTGCTTGTCAGGCTGAGATTGCATCTGTCAAATCAAAAACGAAGAAACATTGTAGGGAAGTACCTATCCTGTAACTTCACTGCCTCCGTTCGGTTGGATATGAAACAATTTTCATACTTTCAAACGGATCCCTTGTTTGTTCTTCGCCTTTCGGCTCGAATCCAGATTCAAAGAGCAAACTTTACGCTCACCAAGTCGTTTTGAAGAGGCATACATACGCCTTAGCGGTTTCATATATAAATAGACTGAGTCATAAATAAGAAAATTAAATACCGTGTTTTATATCAGAATTATTTATGTATTTACGCGTGACGGCTGTCGACCCGCGCAATTTGCTTCGCGAAGCGAGACTTGCTGGAGACCATCATGATTGCCAGCATCAGCGCCGCCAGCTCGGTATGCTCCGGCATCGGGAACGGGCCAAAGTGGGACAGGGATCTTGGGTGAGACGAACCGTGACCGAACATCATCCCCATCCACCACACATAGCCGCCAGCATGGCTAATGCGCATGAGTACCGTAGAGGTGCGAGAAAATTTGCGCTATATTACTCCACTGCGGCCCACATCATCGGGCCCCTCCCCCGCGCGGGATTGCAACCGGCGAACAAATCGTGCAAACGAGGAGGTGTTGATAAACATGCATAACATTTCCAGTCGAGATACAGGCACTCTATAAACGGCGAACCGCAACGGGATGACGCAGTTGTTTGTGGGTCTGTTCCACAACTATAGCATAGAATATAATTACCCCTGTGGAGGATACCAGTTTTGTATATTTAATCTACTGAAACAGGGTATTATACGTTAAACGTGCGGTGGCAGTTGGCGCTAAAAGTACCCGTGTCATAAAAACTGAATCGAAAACCTCAATAGAAACATCATTTCCAAAAGTCAACAATACTTATCCTGGTTGAACCCTAATTGTAACCACATCAATCAACGAGCTCATTATTAGTCTGCTTTTGCCACAGCTAATGACTGGCTTCCGCTGAAAAAGGACTTAATTTTTACACCTATTTGTGTAACCGAGGGGTGTGAAATATGAATTATGATGCATTATTGTGTTGTTTGTTCCGCTTGGTATCCCTCCCCTGTGTAAGCTCTTTCCATAAAGCATAAATCCTCTCCGCGAATCTCCTTACCATAAAAGAGAACATTTCACATGATATGCGTGGAATTTTGGTTTGCCGGATCGCACGCTGAGTGGTTTGCTTCTTTTCGCATAATACACAGATAGTTTCCCCTTGTTGTGTTTGCCAACATCTTCCTACTGAGAATTCATCTGGGAGTGATTCACACCTTGAACAACTTAGAGGAACGTGGCTCCTAGGCTTTACTTTTTTTTATTTTGTAGATGACCTGTTGACTGATTGTTCTAATTCGAGTAGTCCAACAAATTTGGCTCAATTATCGACACACTGTACAGAAAACTCATGATTTAACTAGTTGGAAGCAGTAAATCGCCACAGTTCTCGATATAATTATTGTTTGAAACTATTATATACTCCACGATATGAATCTTATTTCACACACTTCAATTCTTGCTATAGTTATTTTAATCATTGGAACTAGTTCACTCAAAGTTACCCAAGTAACTATTAAGCCGTTAAAATTGACTTTAATTAGGTTCTATAGTCGTATTTAGAACATGGTCAACAATGCTAATAAACCCTAAATTACGCATTAGTGCTGCTCAAAGGCCGCTTTTGACAAATTATTCGGCAGATATACTGCTTGCCCCTACCTAGTTTTCAACGCCTATGGCAAAAATGTCAAATTTTTTAGACGAGTGAGAATGGAACCGAAAAAAAAATGAAATGAAAAATATTTAGGTTTTACAATTCGTTCTTTCTTTTTTCTTCCTTTTTGGAGACTCGGTATTTTTTGCTTATTTTATATTTTTTTCCAGATTTAAACGCTTGCTGTGTTTGGTGGATGGATTTGGTTTCGGTTATCCGATGAGTTCCCATCTGAGCTACCTCAGCATTGAGTAGATGTTTGGGAAGGGTAAATAAACAGAAGGATTCTATTTGCCTCCATATCAAGGGCGAGGTAGCCTGAAAATGTTTTCTACATGGAAGTTTTTCATATTCATGAAGCCTATAAAAGGCATTCTTTAAGTGACAAATAATAAATATCAATACAGACTAAACCTACAAATCTCGGGTACTTTTTCAAAACGGCGTATGTCGCAAATTGTAAACAAATCCGTTTTCTACAGCATATGGCATCAAATACATCTAAAAATGTGTATATCTTCAAAACTACATGAAAATGTGTTATTAAAAATGTAAATCAATTTTTTACAAAACGGTGTAACATCATTGTTGAAAATATTGCACATACACCGCTTAGCAGAAAATGTACTTTAAAAAGTTTTTTCGAACAACTAAATAGTTTAAAACGTGCGTCTGCTTGTACTTTTTCACCACTGATTTCAAAATTAAGCATGTTGCTTGAATTTTCTGATTTTCGTTAAGAAAAACATTTTACGTTGTTTTTCTGCAGCAAATGTTGTTACGTCGTGTTGTAAGTGTTGCAATTTTTTAGTCGCATGTGCGGTGAAACGTTTCAACTTGACACAACATTTCGACGTATCAACAATGCAGCGTATGGAGCAGCGTAACATTTCGACGAAAGTAGCATGACCTCGGTCATGCTGACTTATCAAAACGACCTATGTGATTTATCTGTTGCAGAACGTTGTAACATATATTTTTATCAAAATAACTGAAATGTTCACACGCAGTGCAGATTTCAGAGTCAGTGACGATGAACCTTTCCATAATGTATCGTTGAGGTGAATTCAATTGCGATAAATGTGTTTAGTTTCTAAATAGGTATAAAAATTAAGTTTGAAAACTTCCAAGTCCATTTTCTCAGCTTGATCAAAATGTTACATACGCCGATTTGAAAAAGTTCCCGAGAAATAATCTATCATTCATCAGGCATATTCCTTGCAATGCAGTTCTCTTTCAATATACAAACCTTTATCATAATTATTACTAAATAACATACATCACAGGTGATATAACAGAAGCCAAAGCCGCGATAGAACGATCAAAAACCAGAGGAGCCAAAGTCTTAGCCCGTCAACGATACTCGGCTCTTGAGAAGGAAGTAAAACGCTCATGTCGACGGGACAAGGGAGCGTGGGCAGACTCTCTGGCCGACGAAGGAGAGAGAGCCGCAGCAACCGGGGACATTCGCCTCCTCTACAATATCTCACGACGCTTAAGCGGGGCGAAGATGAATGCAACGATGCCTGTGAAAGACGCGAATGATCGGTTATTGACCGACCCAACTGACCAGCTGAAACGCTGGTTCGAGCACTTCGAAAAACTTTTTCAAGTGCCAGCCAGGCCACCACCACCTCGGCATAATCTGCCTAGGATCCGACGTATAACATGCGTCAATACCGAGGCTCCATATCTGCTAGAGATTCAAGCAGCCATCCAAAGCATGAAATCGAACAAAGCCCCAGGGGTCGATCGCATATCAGCCGAGACGCTCAAAGCTGACCCCATGACATCCGCTCAACTATTGCATCGTTTATTTCGTAATATCAACTTTCTCGGTCGACTGGATGCAAGGTATATTTTTTTTTCCTGTTCGGGTGTTCCACTGCGACCAGTTATTAGATCTATTGTAGCGTTACCCGTATCCTTAGTGTTTAAGTGCATGTCGAATTACTCCATTACTATTGATAAGCAATGCAGTATCGGTTTCGATACAGTTGTTGTTTTGTTTTCTCAAGTGCACCATGATAAGGTCCCGCTATTTAGACCCTTCACAGAGAGCAATCCCATTGAAGGCGCGCCCCTTATCAATAGGAAATCAATCCTTTCTTGAGAAAACAGAACAGTAATACTGTTATTTGGTCATGCATCGGAGCCCTACCCACATCCTTGTCCTGCTTCTAGAATATCACCAGTAAAGCTACAAACCTGGAATATAGCTTTATCTACAAAACCATTTCTAGCTAAAAAAATTGTTCAGTAGAAAGAATTTCAGTAGGTTCCTCTCACTACCATTGTTAACAGTTCATGGAGAGCTAGTACGCATTGAAACCCCTAACTCGATTTTTATCAGCGATCAGTTCGGCCTAGGATCGGCACCGAGGTTTTTAACTAATTGCTTGAAAAGTTGTTTCCGCTGCATACAGTTTAGCCTCAAACGAGAGGAATTCGAGTCTTTCCACTGTCTGCAAGGTAACATTAATTATGTTTTATTTCTGAGACTGCTGTTGGTAGCGGGGACTAAATACGATGAATCCTTAATTACCACAACTCATTGCCCTAGCTAGAAAATGGATTAAGCTAGGGCTCTGTTTGGTAGATCTTACACCGCAACACACTACGTCAAAGTGATCTACCGTGTTACGGGACAAAGGTATATTAGTGAAGGTGCCCAAAAAGGGTGACATGACGGTATGCGATAACTGGCGAGGCATTATGTTGATGTTTACCGTTCTCAAAGTTCTATGTAAATAACAATTAATTGCGTATTATTCGGCAACTCGGCCCTACGAATGCAAAGTTATCCTAGCCCGGATTCAGGAGAAGATCGATGCGACTCTCCGGCGGCAGCAGGCCGGATTCCGTGCCGGAAGATCCTGTGTGGACCATATTGTCACGCTCCGCATCATTCTGGAGCAGGTCAACGAATTCCAAGAGTCCCTTTACTTGTTATTCATTGACTACGAACAAGCATTGACTACGAGAATATGTGATTGCGCCTTGAGACGCAAGAGGCTCCCTGAGAAATTCATCGGCCTCATCGCGGCACAATACGAAGCCTTCTCGTGTAGAGTGCTGCACAATGGGGTCTTGTTCGACCCTATCCGGGTCGTAGCTGGTGTGAGGCAAGGATGTATTCTATCACCGTTACTGTTCCTCATCGTAATCGACGAGATTCTGGTAGGTGCGATTGACCGTGAACCAAACCGCGGGCTGTTATGGCAGCCTATAACCATGGAGCACCTAAACGACTTCGAATTGGCTGATGACGTTGCACTCCTCGCTCAACGGCGCTCTGACATGCAGAGTAAGCTCAACGACCTTGCCGAGCGCTCCTCTTCGGCAGGTTTAGTCATCAACGTCAACAAAACCAAATCGTTGGATGTAAACACGGTGACCCCTTCCAGTTTCACAGTAGCCGGGCAACCAGTGGAGAATGTTGAAAGCTTCCAATATCTTAGTAGCCAAATGGCGTTAGACAGCGGTACCAAGATCGACATAGGCGCACGGATCAAGAAAGCAAGGTTTAAGAAACATATGGAAAAACAGGCAGATAAGTAAAAGCACCAAAATACGAATTTTCAACTCTAATGTGAAATCTATGCTGTTATACGTTAGCGAAACATGGTGTGTATCAATGGAGAACACTCAACGGCTGCAGGTGTTCATCAACAGATGCCTGCGGTGTATAATTCGGGCCTGGTGGCCTAACAACTGAATCTCAAACAATGAGCTACATCGTCGTTGTCACCAGAGGCCGATAGCATCAGAAATTCGGGATCGGAAGTGGGGATGGGTTGGCCACACTCTACGTAGGAGCGGAAACGAAATCTGTAAACAAGCATTAGACTGGAACCCAGCGGGAGATCGCAGCAGAGGCAGATCCAGAGGCTCATGGCGGCGAAGCCCCAATAAAGAAATAAAAGAAGTCGACCGAATTTTAACCTGGCATCAGGTTAAAGCGATAGCTCAGCGGTTCTCAACCTTTTTCTTGAGAGGTACCCCTTCGAACTTTTACATTAAGTGAGGTACCCCCTATTTTTTGCTCTAAATGAAAAAAGCGTAACTCATAACATATATGAAAAAATGGACCTGAAACCTAACGGGATTTATGTTGGCTGAAATTTCTATCACAGTTTATATATCAAGCTTCCTACAGAATTTTCATGCCTATTGGAGCCTTCAGAGCCTCTTAAATGGCGGCTTTCGAGCCACTTAAAAGAAGGCCTCTGAGCATCTTGATAGGTCCCTTCAAAGCCTCTTGTAAGAAGAATTCCGAGCCATTTGAAGGGAGGCTTCCGAGCCTCTTCCGGGAAGTCCTTCAAGCCTCTTGAAAGGGGTGCTTCCGAATCACTTGAGCCGCTTGAAATGAGGCTTCCGAGGCTGTGGAAAAGAGGCTTTCGAACCTTTTGAAAGTAGGCTTACAGGGGTTTTGTAAGGAGGCCTTCGGGCCTCTTGAGAGGAGCATTCCGGCCTTTTTGAGAAGAGCCTTCCGGGCCATTCGAAAAAAAAATTCCGGGCCTCTTGAAAGGAGGCTTCCGGGCCTCTTGAAAGAAGGCTTCCGGGCCTCTTGAAATGAGGCTTCCGGGCCTCTTGAAATGAGGCTTCCGGGCCTCTTGAAAGGAGGCTTCCGGGCCTCTTGAAAGGAGGCTTCCGGGCCTCTTGAAAGGAGGCTTCCGGGCCTCTTGAAAGGAGGCTTCCGGGCCTCTTGAAAGGAGGCTTCCGGGCCTCTTGAAAGGAGGCTTCCGGGCCTCTTGAAAGGAGGCTTCCGGGCCTCTTGAAAGGAGGCTTCCTGGCCTCTTGAAAGGAGGCTTCCGGGCCTCTTGAAAGAAGGCTTCCGGGCCTCTTGAAAGAAGGCTTCCGGGCCTCTTGAAAGGAGGCTTTCGGGCCTCTTGAAATGAGGCTTCCGGGCCTTTTGAAAGGAGCCCAGCCAACAATTCTGTTCATATAACTGATTTGCAATCCAGTTAAGTGGATACTTATCCGGTAAAAAAAGATCATATAAAATGCATAGATTCCACCTATACGTACAAATTTGGAGGCCATATACGTACATGCGGAATAAGTTTTCTTGTTTATATGATTTCATTTTAAGTAAAATGATCCTTTATACAACTTCGATTATAACTATATTTATCGTTTTTTATGACTTCGTATGTATCAATTTATAACTCAACATTGTAACATTAACAACTTAAAAGTACCCACACCTAAAAAATATTTTTGGCTATATGCTTTTTTCAGCAATATAAGGTAAATTGAACGATTGTGGCAAAAAAATCCACTGATCCATGATGCATTCTTATGATGTTTTTTAAAGTACTCTTCTGCATTCTGCATTTACAAATTACGAAATATCGGACATGCCCAGATTCGATTCAAAGATCTTCGAGATGCCAGTCTTGCAACAATCCTCAGAGCCACATGAACACATACATTGCATTGAACAAAAAATTGCACATCGCATTATAAAGTGTGGATTAGTAACTCAATCTGATTCCATATGACTTCATTTATAATGCTTTTTTACTGCTTCATATATGATTCAAAATAACCTTTATGCAATTTGATTCGGATATTTATTGCATTCTTTATGACTTTTTTCTAATTGGTTCCCAAACTCGCAAGGATTATTGGTTTTTAGCGTGGAACAACTGCGCGCACATTATTGTGCTTTGAATAAGTTTTTCGTATATCTACTTGACAATTTCTTTTCAACGAAAAACACATCGATCGTAGAATACACCATTCTACTTTATATGTTTGAAGTTAATGATATGATTTAAAATGATTCGATATAACCTCATTTATAACTTTATTTATGTCAGAAGTTAAATAACTTCATCTTGACATCCAATACACTCATATATAATTTCGTCATGAAGATCATAATAAAATCACAAATTCGTATCATATACAATTTAAATTAACTTTATATTGCATTCTTTGTGATTCTAACTCCATTTGGATATTTATATAATTTCAATTTGACATCCTTATACGACTGCTGGTTTGCTGGGAGGCTTCCGGGCCTCTTGAAAGGAGGCTTCCGGGCCTCTTGAAAGGAGGCTTCCGGGCCTCTTGAAAGGAGGCTTCCGGGCCTCTTGAAAGGAGGCTTCCGGGCCTCTTAAAAGGGCCTCTTGAAAGGACGCTTCCGGGCCTCTTGAAAGGAGGCTTCCGGGCCTCTTGAAAGAAGGCTTCCGGGCCTCTTGAAAGGAGGCTTCGGGCCTCTTGAAAGGAGGCTTTCGGGCCTTTGAAAGGAGGCTTCCGGGACTCATGAAAGGAGGCTTTCGGGCCTCTTGAAAGGAGGCTTTCGTGCCGCTTGAAAGGAGGCTTCCGGGCCTCTTGAAAGAAGGCTTCCTAGCCTCTTGGAAGAAGGCTTGCTGGCCTCTTGGAAGGAGGCTTCTGGGCCTCTTGAAAGGAGGCTTCCGGGCCTCTTGAAAGGAGGCTTCCGGGCCTCTTGAAAGGAGGCTTCCGGGCCTCTTGAAAGGAGGCTTCCGGGCCTCTTGAAAGGAGGCTTCCGGGCCTCTTGAAAGGAGGCTTCCGGGCCTCTTGAAAGGAGGCTTCCGGGCCTCTTGAAAGGAGGCTTCCGGGCCTCTTGAAAGGAGGCTTCGGGGCCTCTTGAAAGGAGGCTTCCGGGCCTCTTGAAGGAGTCTTAAGAACCTATTGACAGGAGGCTTTCGAGCCTCTTGAAAGTAGGCTTCCAAGCCTCTTAAAAGGAAGCTTCAGAGCGTCTTGAAAGATAGATTCAGAGTCTCTTGAAAGGAGGCTTCCAAAACTCTTGAAAGGAGGCTTCTGCATCAGAAGCAACTGAGCTTTTCGAAAAAAAACTTTATTCCTCTCAAATAGTGGCTTCCGGACCTTTAGACTCAAGATTTTAGTTCGGAAGCATATTCTTAACATATTATTCAACATTTTGTTTCGATCAGGTAGATTGCATTGAAATTTTTAAAATATGTTCATTCGACGTTTTTTTGCTTTTGATCTGTTGTCCACAGCTTTTCATACACTGAGCGAGTTGTGGAGGGCAGGATTCAATAGGCTTCGATTTACTGATCGTCATGTATATTATGTACAAGATAATGTTTTGAAATTAAAAACATTACACTTTATCAATAAATTTTGATTGGAATTGTAATACATCCGCCATTACGCATTTTTGTCCGAGGTACCCCCTTGGGTCAGCAAAGGTACCCCCAGGGGTACATGTACCCCAGGTTGAGAACCGCTGCTCTAAAGCACGTGTTTGTACCCACACGCAGAAGAATCTTGTAAGATTAAAACAACTATTTCGATTGTTGCACCAAACTACGTGCATATTGTTGTTTGAATCTTCAACATTGTTGTTTCAACGATTATTTATTGCTTCCTTCAATTGAACATTATTGTTGTTTCAATCCTGCATCGCATGATTGCAACAATAATAATATCGTTGTTCTTACAACCATTTCGTAATATGAAAAAACTGTAGAAACTGATCAACATAAATCATCCTGTCTACAAGAAGTAAGCATGGAGCAAAGGTAAGTTGGATGACTCTTTCGATTCTGCTTCTGTCACATTTTCTTATTTTGTTGATGTCATCGTAGTGTCGATAAAGTAGTTTCGTAGCATTTTCGAAAGTAAAAACAACCATAAATATTGTTGTTTTCTGATGTAATATTTGACAGTGACAGCTGAAAAGCATGATTGAAACAAATATATCCGATAGTTGAATCAACTATCGTGTATTGTTGATTCAACCCTATTTGTGGTTGTATCACCCAAAAGTATTGTTATTCATAAATCAATGCAAAAATACTGTTGATTTGAAGCAGAAACAGGTTGATTCCACCACATTTTTTTCTCCGTGCACATTATCTAAGTGTAAGTAAGAAGGCGACCTTACTGTTGAGGTCGGAATACGTATCTGTACAATAAGTGGTGGAATTAAATGGGATGGTACAAACTCGTCTTATGACAAGTAAAGCCCCAAACGCAATACAACGGAACGGCGACGGAAACGGCAAATTTGACAGAAAATATATGGGCTAACTGTCAAATTTTCCGTTTCCGTCGCCGTTCCGTTGTATTGCGTTTGGGGCTTAAGTGTGTTTATTCAACAGCCGATGATTGCTACAACGACCCAAATTTATAGCGTATAGCTATTGCGTCTGAGTGTAGTATCGCTCGACTTTGTCCTGCACACTCAAAGGACAATATCAGACGGATTGCTGTCAGGTACTTTAGGTAACAGTTTTAGGCTATCGTCTTACTTTTTACGTTATGAACAACGATACTGAAGATATCGTTTACCGAAACGAACCCTGCCGCAATGCCTACCCCATATATCCAATATCCCAGTGATTTCTCGTGGAAGTGCAGATGACTCGTCGGCTTCTATCAAAGCGAGTATCATGTCAACATGTTCATACCCATTCTTTACCCAAGCAGCACGCGCAACATCCCAAGCAGCACGCGCAACATCTTTCAAATAGGTGTTTGTTCCTAATAAATTGCATTGAAGACACTGGCAATACATCGAGTTACATTAAAGCCACTTTCCAGTTTCAGAAAAACACAATGTTTCATTTCCGTTGGCGTGGCGTCGCAATATTCTACCCATCTGACTTCTTGGGTGGTTTAAAATTCGATGTGTTTCATATCAGAAACAAAACAGATAAGTTGCAGAATTAATAACACTTCGGTTCATTGCTCAGCTGAGCAGTATTTTATTTTTGACAGTCCCCTGCATGTTCCGTATAAGGTACAATGAAGTTACAAATGACTTTGTTGTTTATGTAGTGCACTTGTAGCAGAATCTCCTAATAGAATTGATGGTGTGATGGTTATAGTAGAAGGTTGCGAATCTCAAGGTCCATGGTTCGATTCCCGGTTGGTTTTTGTGTTTTTATTTTCATTGTAGCCGCAAGATGTTGCAAATAGGCTCCACCTCTTGCGCTCTTTGTGTCACAAAGGAGTTCCAAATGCGATGCGTTGTGCATAAGTCAGACCTTTAGTAAGTCACACCCCAGTTGTTGTTACTCACTGAGATACAAGAGGTGTTTCTTGGGAATTGACCTGCATTCGGACACGGCCGGCGCTGGTATTGCTTATTTTTGGTTCACCAATGTTAGTCCCAAACTTCATCTATTGGTTCTCTGTGTAATTATAGCTGACCTGGCAATAACGGAGTAGCAACCGTGGGCGGTCAATCATGCTCATGCTCTGAAGACTGAAAACGTGTGTCTGGAGGGGAAGAATATTTATAAAATCTGCAAAAATATTCTATGCCTACCGGTGGGAATCGAACTCACACCTCCCTGTACACTTGACGGGTGGTCTACCACTATGCAACGATAAACTTAATGCTTTCCTTATCAAATTACCCTTTATCACCTCTAGGCTAAATTAAAGCGGATAGCATTAAGTTTACCGTAGCATAGTGGTAGAGCACTCGTCTAGCGTACAGGAAGGTGTGGGTTTGAATCTCATCGGTAGGCAGTGGATATTTTTGCATATTTCATAAATATTCTTCTCCTCCAAACACATGTTTCCAGTCTTCAGCATCGTTTTTCATAAAATTCTGCAGTTCTGGTCCGGCCAGACACCTGAACTGGGGGGTGGACAAAGGCTACACCCATAGGGATCATTTAGCAATCCGATTGACTATGGCGTGCGGCATCAGACACCCACTGGAAGCCCGCTTACTTCGCCCGCTTCGACAGCGAAGTTTTAACCGCAGCCCTGGAACTAGAGGCAAACACCTACAGTCTAAGTGAGGATGCACTGATAGCTGTTCTATCACGCGCCTACAACGCTACTATCCTGAAGAAACTCCTAACTTGAAACGGTAGGCACCCGGCATATTGGTGAAGCGCTGTGATAGCAGACCTTCGGTCAACGAGGTCAACGGTGCAACGAGCCCGCACCGAACAGGTAAGAGCGGAAAGCCGAGAGGTGCCTCGAGCAGCGAAACTGGCCCTTACTAATTCCATTAGTAGCGAGTTTTGGCAACCTATGCCCGAACGGTCTCCGGAGAGGTTGGCGCGGAATATCGAGGTACTCTTTCCGTCCCATGCCACAAGTCTCTGGTGTCTTGTATTACACGGCAATATGGCCGGCGGCCAGTGGCGAAACCCTTGGAAACAAACAAAACACCAGGGCCTGATGGAGTACCACACTCCAGTGATCAGGCACTGATCATAGAAAACCCGGAGATGTTCAGGTCAACTATGCAGAGATGTTTGGATGAGTGTAATTTCCCTGATAAGCGAAAGGTATAGAAATTGTTGCTATTGCTAAAGCCTGTGGCCCTACGGAGTAAAGACCAATTTGTTTAATCAACATGTTGCGTTGGGGAGGTTGCTCGAGAAGATCACTCTCAATAGACTGACTTTGTACTCTGTGGGTATGAATGGCTTGTCATGCAATCAGTTTGGATTTAAAATAAGTATACGATGGATGTTATAAACTCGGTTATGAAAACCGCCGGGGGTACATCAGGGGTGTGTCAGGCTTTGAGACAGTTCGTCGAATGACATTTCGTCGAATGACGTTTAGTCGAATGACATTTAGTCGAAAGTACATTTGGTCGAAGGGACATTTAGTCGAATGGACATGAAGTCGAAAGGACATTTTGTCGAAAGGACATTCTGTCGAATGGAAATTTGGTCGAATGGACATTTAGTCGAAAGGACATGAAGTCGAAAGGACATTTTGTCGAAAGGACATTTTGTCGAATGGAAATTTAGTCGAATGTTGAAAGTGTTTAGTCGGTAATAGGTAATTAGTTAAATGGATAATTCGTCAATAGATGTTTGGTTAAATATGAACAAATAATCCACAAGATACATTGATAAACTGATTAGAGGAATTCAGTGGACCTGAGGAAGTTCAATCAGCAGCGGAAGAAACGAATACGGATGCCAATGAGGATTTTTCACCTTAGCCTAGAAACTTCTGGAGACCCTGGGGGATTATTAAAAAATTGAAAACCTACAGAAAAAGCAAAATATTAGGTACTGATGGTGAACTACCCTCTAATCTATTTTTCGGCACATGGTCAAAAACCAATGATATCAATGTTATTTTGCCAATACTTCATCGTAGTCGGCTTTGGAACATTTAGTCTAATGACATTTGGTCAAATGACATTTCATGGAAAGGACGTTTAGTCGAATGGAAATGGTTTTCTTATTCTTTTCATTGAAACTCTTTCTTTCACTCAGTATTTATACAATAGTTAGTTCAGAATAAAATTCCAACCATAATTTGTTAATTATTGGCCAAACAATTTATTCCAACCAAATGGTCATATGACCTTATCTATTCGACGACGTGTCTATTGACGAAATATTATTCGACTGCATTTTTTTTCAACAGGTGGAATAGATTCATCGTAGCCGGTTAGAGGGGTTCGCCAAAGTCAATATCCAGTCGGGAATATTCACCGTTTTTGTATTTTTTTATGTATTCATCATTCTTTGGACAATATTGGAGCAATAATTATATGACTTTTATAGACACCACAATAAATCATTCATTTTTTAATTGTTATTGACTAAAGTTCTTTTTTTAAATAGTCATTCGACGGACCGTCATTAGACTAAATGTATCAAGATTTTTATTTCTAAAATCCACTTTTGAAAAAACGTCATTCGACCAAATGTCCATTCGACGTAGTGTCCTTTCGACCAAATGTCCTGCGTCTCTAGTGGATTAAAAAATCATTTTCGACTAAATATCCCTTCGACCAAACGTCCATTCGACGTAATATCCTTTCGACCAAATGACATTCGACTAATTGTCATTCGACGAAATGTCTTTCGACGAAATGGTATAGATTCGGTGTGTCATACCAACAAGACTAAGCTGCGCCGCACGGCGAACCATGGACCATTTGCTAACATCCATTAGTCAAAGTTTGAAGACTAAGGACAACTCTTTGTATAACATGTATCAGATTGAACTGCACTTCTTTGTTGTTTTTTTCTTGAGCCATTCTTTTCATTCCAGTTTTTTAGTTGCCACCCGTTATTTTCACTTTCAACTCGGTGAATTGAAGGAGTATGATTAATTTATCCACTAGTCACTATTCGTCGCACATATCTAATAAAATAAATTATTATTTTAAAATAAAGCACAACGTCCTATCACGCGAAATTGCGGAGTCCGTAAGGTCATTAGAGTACCTTCGGCTGCCAAATGGCAACGGGAATGGGACAAACTCAGGGCTGGTAGCGGTGACTAACACTGGTAAAAAAAGGGCCAAATAGTGACTTTCAGCCGAGCTTTCAGCTGCAGAAATATGGACCAATTAGTGACTTTTAATTTTATTTGCAGTGACAAAAACTGACTTTTACATGGAGTTAATAAGGCGGAAACAAATAATTTTCAAAAATTATGTCTCCCTCTAATATCTTTTGGTAAAAAATTTCAATTTGAAGGAGCAATAAATTGCCTAAAAATTATGAATTGCCAAAACATTATTCAACAAGACCATTAAAAAAACGGGTTCACGACGTTAGGCATAAGTACGTTAGGCATAAGGACGTTAGGCATAAGTACGTTAGGCATAATGGACGTTTGGCATAACGGACGATAGGCATAATGTACATTAGGCATAATGGACGTTTGGCATAATTCTGCCCTCTTTATGTCATAGGCTATTCTTTGGGTCATTTTATGCCAAACGTACATTATGCCTATCGTCCGTTATGCCTTACGTCCATTATGCCTAACGTCTTTATGCCTAACGTACTTATGCTTAACGGGGTATACCCAAAAAAAACTATGTTCATATATAGTGAAATGTCTTCACTTGTCCTGAATTATTTAATTCATTACTTTGCTATCTTTACAAGTATACGTACTTCGACCTCAACAGTAATGACGGTAATGACGTCTTTAGTCTTTCAAGTATGAGACACTGATCAAAGTTTACAAAATGATGGAATTAAATGGAAAAGTTTGTCTTTTGACAATAATTGTGACTTCAAATCTGATGAGTTTGTTTTATTTCATTCTGTTTTAATAGGGGAATGACGGCTTTAGCCGGTTTTGTTCTATTATTGTCAGGGGGGGTTTTTATGACTGATTATGCTCAAATTTGGCCTAAACATTCTTCGCATATCAAAGAATATTGTGGACAAATTTCATAAAATTTGATCGACAAAAACCCCCTGACAATAATAGAACAAAACCTGCCAAAGCCGATTTTCCCCTATTAATTTTTGTTTTTTCCATTGGAGCAGTGGTGAACAACACAACTTTGAGGCAAATCATACAGTATATGGTGCAATAACGTTTAATATGGGCTCGAACTTATTCCGGGAAAATCTTCGCTTGTATGTGAAAATGGCACTTTTATGATAGAAATTCATTTAAATAATTTTTCGACATAGATTTAATTTTGCTCATAAAGTTTATAAATCTGAAACCCAGAACCATTTCAAAACCTGAAAAATTGTTTAGGATTTCAAAAAGTCTAAACAAGAAATTCGATATACGAGATGAGCCGGCCAAGGGCCGAAAGCCTCGTTAATAATGACAATAATAAAAGTTCGAGCAATCAACCGGTGAGTCAGTCAAACTCAAAATAATAAAAATCTTCAAAAATTAACGATTTTTCCAAAGTTTATGCAGTTTCGGATGTCTAAATTGTCAGGAAATGTATCTAAATTTGGGTAGGATTCAGGTGAAAATATCAGAATTTTATTGAAAAGATGAATCTGAGTACTCAGCAGTTCAATTCATAAGATGTAGAGTTCAAAAGTTTTTCAAAAAGGTTTTAAAATAATCGAAGTCTGCTATTAGCCTTGTGAATATCATAGCCAATAGCCGATAATAAACTGTGACACAAAACCTCTTAAATCAATCGCTGTTGTAAATCTAATAAGAACACCGATATTCATATTGAATTTAGAGTCACTGAGAAGTTGCGAACAGATTTTAAGCCAAAAAGTACTAAGTGGTATTTTTGTCTAAATCCGTCATCTCTAAATCTGTCATGAATAAAGCATCTGAAGAAATGTACGCTTCATCTCTGAATGAGAATGACCTACAAGTTCGAATTAATAAGAGTTTGAGAATAAGGAATCGGTGAAAGAGATGAGATAAAGATTACCAAAGTTTACACAGATTGTGATTTAGATACACTTTCTTTTAATATACATACCAGCTACTCACGACATTCTACATTTAAACCTCATTCGACACCGACTGAACCGAAACGCTTACCTGAAAAAGTGACAAGAAGACAGAGAAAAAACATGATAATTAGTACACATTCTACAACAATATTTACATAACTAAAAGGCTATTACTACTACTTAATGGTGCAACCCCATTAGAACATGCGCCCGGTCCCGTTGCTGGCGAGCACAATCCGACCACACCGCACCGCGCCGTTCATGAGCACACGTCCAGAACAGGGGGAACGACGATGATGATGGTTTATTTCTACATCGAATAAAAGGGGAATGGGATTATATCGTCGCTTCGTTCGCCGGTCCACCAACATCGGTTCACCTCTTCGCTAATCTGGTCGTGCAACAAACGGTGACAGTGAACATCGTTTCAAGAGCTTCCAAATGGACAAACCGACTGCCGCCGCCGCGCACCACGTAACTGATACCGTTTTCAAGTGACACATCTGTCGCGACGCGACGGATCCATTCCCCCGGCGGTTAATAGACATCATCGAGCCGGAAGGCAGCTGCCGCGAACTTCTTTTAGTAAAGTTGATTTCTTCAATGGATAATTTTAGTATTGATGAACAGCTGCCAAAAGAAAATAACTAGCAGAATGAAAAAACTAACCGAATCAGTAAAACTAATCGAATGAGTTAAACGGTAATATAAGTCAAATGGCAGAAGATGATATGCCCAACATCAATTCACTAAATTTTCTGTATGTGAAAGAAATTCCATCCCAAAATTTCGACATAAATGCGTTAGCTATAATTCTACATAATCATTTTGTCAGTCTTTAATGTGGATTTATTTATGATTTATCTAACATTAATTATAAAACGTTTACCTTTCAGTCCCATCAAAATGATAGACGGACGGACACATTCCCAAGCTGACAAAACATCGTGATTGTTCACTCCGACTCCCAATAGGCAACGAATTTGTGCTAAAAGCGACCGTCCTAAATAAATCTGTTTGTGGCCGATGTTGTGGAACCGAAAAGCACCGAACACAAACAGAGGATAATCCACTTTTCTTCTTCGAAGGCTTGTTGTGGCCCCATTTGTTGGGTCTATCTCTGGACAGACAACAAGACAGTCAGTCAGTCAGTCATTCAGATAAAGGGGATTAAAAATCGCTTTTCTTGTCAGGCTTCGCCATTCCGGTCTATTCGGTTGTGACAACCAACCCGGGTGATGTTCGCAAAATTTAAGCTTGTTATAGATTGGGGCAGTGTTTCTCAATTGTATACTTTCTTTTTTTCTGAGGAGGAACCGATATATACTACCTTCTGTAGTTTTTAAAGAACCTTTTGCAATTGTGTTTAATTGAATTTGATTTATATATATAGATGTCTAGAATCAAAATGAAAAAGAGAAGTTATGTTGGATTAATATTCTAGTATCAATAACAATTTGTTTGGGACAAAGCTTGTGTTGTACAAACAGTTATTGGGAATCACTGCTCATTATTCCATCGCAAAGTGGAGTTTACTCGTATCCTGCAGATTAGATTGCAATCACACCTCGATGCAAAGAGGTACACCCGACCCGGAGACCGGAATGTGGAACGAATTGGATACCTTCCTTCCAAAGCATCGCCGCACAGTGATTCCACTCCATACAAAAGTTGGCAAAAACCTCTAACAGGTTCCTAAATGATCTTTTTTTGATTTATTTACACAGCTTTGGGTCTAATAAACATTAGTGGATCATTTGGTAGGTCCTGGCATGTTTTAGGAGTGGAGAAAAAGAGAGGAGGGTATGTACACCTGTGTTTCGAATAATAGCAACGGAGGGCGATTTTCATACAAAATGGCCAACTTTGACAAGCTGTAACTTTGTTCCCCGATGACCGATTTAGCTGAAATTTTGACAGTGAACTACAAATGTGTTGAAATTGTTATATACTACGTTTGAATAGTTTCGAGCCATTAGTCAAAAAATTACACTCTAGTTTAAATTGTTCAAATTAACAGCAGTTTCCATAAAAAAATTATTAAATGCTTTTTAGTGGAATATCTGCACTTTTCAGGAGACGAGCTACTACTATCCCATTTAATTCCACCACTTGTGTGTAACTTTGCAGATACGTATTTTGACCTGGACAGCAAGGCCGTTTTCAGTGTCTCGTAATAACTCGTCTTATGGCAGTTAGAAGATTTTTTATTTTGATATGCTGACCAATTCAAATGACTCATTTCACAATTATTATTTGCACTTAGTGTCTCCACATGCAAGTATATGGAAAACATTTTAATCAATTATTTTGAACAATTTAACCTAGTTTGAAATTTTTAATTAGTGGTTCGAAATATTTGATGTTCAGTTTAGTTTAGCTATTAGGTATACTGCCGTTATACGCGTAACTGTCCCATGTATATAGGGTATCCCAGCAAACATGGGACAAATATGCGTATGACGGCAGTATATGTATAAAGCATACGATAAAGATTTTTAGAATGAGATAACTTATGGATGTTTATTATGTATTGATAATAAATATATATGTTTGACTATATTTTACGTCTATTTCTCATATCAGTCAAATGTGATTTTTTCACATGATCACCAAGAATTAAAAAAAAATGAACAGATTAAAAGTGTTTATTTATTTATTCTTCGATTTGCCTCAAGGCGGGATTAGCCCACTAGGCAAACAAGAAGCCATGATTTGTACGCTCATGTTGAATGCTTGATTGTCTTCAAGTTAAAAGTAGGTATATAAAATAAAAGCATTATTTTATATATTAAATATCATATGGTTTAAAAACACTTTAATATCTTCTCTACCAAAACAATCTTCAATTTTTTATAAATAATATATACAAAATGAAAGTGATTGGAAATATTTAAATTTGAAATTTGTTTGACATTTGGACTAAAGACAATAGACAATATTCACACAAGCATTCTCCAGTATTACTTAAACTCTTAAAATTCGCTTTCAAGCTGGGATCAGTTAATTTGCCATAAAGGCTGTTTGACATCACGTTCATTTGGCATTTCGTGTAATTTTGGTGTACTCAGCTCCATGAGTCGATATTGAAGAGACCATCGACTCATGGAAATATAGAGATGAGGAATAGAAAATCTTTGTAAAGCTTTTTGAAGAGGCCATCACAGTAGGGGAACTTTACCAATTTTGGCCATGTTCTTTATTTGGCCAAATTAAGTTTTAATCATTGAGACTATTTTGTCAGCTGAATTAGAATACACAAATAAACAAATAAACAAAATCTGCATTTTCAGGCTTGGCCAAATTAAACACTAAGGTGACCAAACCGGTACACTTCCCCTAACCCAGAAAATGTGTTTTAATGTGGTATAATTGGCTTCCATGAGTCGATATAGAGTCATAGAACATCGACTCTTGAAGGTTTGACTGAGTTTGACCTAAAGTGATGCCGAAATTGAAACAGAATGGTGGATATAAGAACAGCCACAATTCCGAATCAAGAAGACGTAATTATTTCATAGAAAGCATGAATTCACCGGTTTGAAGCAAAGATAATTGTTAGCCCTTTATTAGGGTCTTATTTTATGCAGGAAAAAGAGAATGATTAATGTGTTTTCTTGACAAAAAAATGAATGCGTATGTCCGGAATATCCGCCATGCTGGATGTTATTCCTGTTTCAGAAGTAGACGTATGCCCGGGATAAAGCAATGAAGGATATAATTCATCCTCCGTCTTATTTACCTCATTTCTTAATACTTCTTGTTTCTTTTTTTCTCATTTATACAAGTTATCACTTTTCTTCACTTCTCACTTTCCTTCTTTTCATGATCGCAAATCACTAACTCCTATTGTTTAGAAATAATCTGATTACTATTATTTGTTTAAATTTTCTCAGTATTTGGGAAATTATTCTTTAAATTTGAAATACTTAGAATATCATCAAATGAAATTAGTTCAAAGAAATTACTTCAAGAAATTACTTCAAAGATATATCAATAAATTCTTTAGGATATTCCTCTAGATATTCCTTTGAAAATTCAAAGACGGAATTATAAGGAATTCACAAATTCTTTTAGGAATTTCTTCAGAAATACTTTTAGAAAATCCTTGGGAAATTAAATAAAATACTTTCGGGTTTTTTTAGAAGAAATCCTACCGAAGTTTCTTTGTGAATACTGCTGGAATTGATCTAGGAATTTCTTCGAAACTGATTTTGGAATTTCTTCGAATATATTCTAGGAATTCTCTTAGCAATTATTTCAGAAATTTGTAATTCCGGAGTAATTCCTGCAGATATTTCGGAAGGAATTAACATAAGCCAAAAAATTCTTAAATATCAGGATTGCAGTCAAATTTTATTTAGAGTTTTGATCCAGGTGATATTTCATAAATTTATCCAAAAGTTCGTTCGTTAAATCCTCCAGATATTATTTCGTAAAAATACCTAGGAATTGATTCAATTAGTCATCCAGCATACCTTCAAAAATTCCTTCAGAAATTTCATCATATTTACAAAATTCTCAAAGAATTTCTTCGAAGATCCTTCGCAAGAAACTGTAGGAATACCTTCAGAAATTCCTTATGAAATTCATTTGAAAATACATTTAATAAATCTCCGAATAGTTGAGTCAAGTACGAGACACTGAAGACGGCCTTACTGTTGAGGTCGAAATACGTATCTGTCAGGATACAATTAAGTGGTGGAATTCAATGGGATTGTTTAAACTCGTCTTATGACAGGTAAAATCTCCGAAGATTTTTTTTTTGAAACTCCCCCGATTTATTTAGAAGGTCTTTTAGCAATCCTTTAAGAAATTCCTCCAGATCTTCTTCCTAAATTGGCATTACATCTCTCACTGAAACATTGTCGCCTCGCAGCTTAATGTTCATTGAGTACTTCCACAGTTATTAGGTTTGTAAGCCAAATAAGTTAGCAGTTATGTATTTGACCGGGAATTGAATCCAGTCATGGGGTTGAAGGTTTATTTTCCAATACTCCATGTATTCATCTAAAACAGAAGTGATATCTTAATTTGTGCCACGTATATTCATTGTTTTTTTATGAATTGAAAGTTAATATTAACTAGTTCACTCGGTATCGATACTGACTTACTCATAATAAACCCCAAACTTGATAGAGGCATACACCACACACGCACACACAGACACAAATCATCTGAAGCAAAAAAACATTTTTCAGATTTTTAGTCATGAAAGACATTCTTTATTATTTATATAATTACATGAAAATGGTGTTATTACTAACTATTACATTTCTAAACTATTTTTTAAAATCTAAAGCCTTATTCACACTCAATAGAATGCTTTCCTCCTATTCACTTAAGTTTGAATCTTCTGCTTCTTCAGGTTCAATATCGTCTTCTGTTAACAACTCCAGAACATCATCTGGTAAATCACTGTGTATCTTTTTACTCTCTTTTCCTCTGAGCGATGTTATGAAAGGATCGGAAGCAATCAACAATCCATGTAATATGTCTTGGTTTTGTAGCAAGACGCGAAGTTTTCCTAGCATGCTCCTTTCTGATCCGCCGAATTTCTTTGTTGGAAGCTTCTTGTGCTTCCTCGCACATTCTTTCGACCGGAAGCACGGAATGTTCAATTATGCGATGGCCATGGATAAGTATTTTATGCATCGTAGTTGGCATGTTGTACCATCCATATAACTTTACAAATAGACTTGCCGTATCGTGAGAAAATCTTTTAAATTTTTCGACGTTAAGTTTTTCTCCACATGAAATTGCAATCAAAATATAGTGCAATCTTTCAATTAAATTAACATCAATTCCTGTAATGTCTGCGGATACTGATGCATTTTGAAAGAATCGGCGAGCCGTATTTCCAT
Source organism: Armigeres subalbatus (assembly GCF_024139115.2). NCBI lineage: Eukaryota > Metazoa > Arthropoda > Insecta > Diptera > Culicidae > Armigeres > Armigeres subalbatus. The sequence goes on from NC_085141.1 coordinate 334,088,235, forward strand.
CATTGGAATTGCCGAAGTTTGAACGTGGTTTATCGACATGTAGTCCAAGCCTTTCAAAAAACTGTTTCTGTATCCTCCTTTTTGCATTATCGAATTCTTCTTTATGCTCAGTTTTATACCATTTCTTAAAAGATAGCCTATATGCCACATGTAGAATGCACTCAAAAAAGCGTATCCATGCGTGCAGTGAGCTTATTCCGAATTTTAGAAAATTTTCATTAAGCGGAAGTTTTTCCATCTTTTCGATATTGTTAAATGCAGAAGATGTTGCTCCACACAGGTAGCATCTCATAGCCGATGTCGTATTTGTTAGAGTATTAATAACTTTAACATCCGCCATGGTCATAAACAGTTCATATTTTACAACAACAACCAATTCGTCAAACTCTAGTTTAAGTGGTTCTAAGCTTTCTATTTCAGCTGCAACTCTATCATATTCACTCTGGATTACTTCCGCAGTTTCTTTGACGATTTGCAACCTTATTGGACGACAGTACCTGGTCTAAGAAGGTGTTGGATTATCCCAGCTAATTTTTGTGTCGTTACGAATACTCAGAGGTGCAATTGTCGTTAGGAAAATGTGGGCATCAGAATCGTTTAAATTCGAAAATCTCTGCTTGTACTAGCTAAACCCGGAAGAACCATCACAACCCCATTTAAAAATGAGGCGGACTTCGTGTTGTTGAGCAGCTGTCATATTTTCTCTGCAACAAATCATCAATCTTCTCGCAGTATGGTCGAGCATCGATTGAAGTGGAATTCTACAATCTGTTTCCGTAACCATCTCTATTACAGGGTAGCACTTCTGTTTAGCCAACAATATATTTTTGTAAGGAGGGTATGAACCTTGGGCATATTTTCTTATCACTTGGTACTTTCGTTGAGTTAATTTGGCGTCGATGAAAGTGGCCAATGCAACATCATCTGACATTTTAACCTGAATAAGCGGTATAAAACATATTAGAATGGTTTGAAACCTGATAAACATTGTCGAAGTTTCATAACATTGATTCCTATTGTCATTTTTCTTCAAAAATGTCAATAAACGACCTTGAAACATATAATAAAGTTTACATAAAATTATCTGTTAATAGTAAAAAAAAAAGGTTTTTGCGAAATATACGGAGAAAATTATCCATTTAGTGATGATGATGTTTTACTTGTACGTTATGAAAGCTATTTAACCCTCTAATGCCCAAGACGCCCTTAAACGGGGTATTTTGAAAATTTTTGAAATTTTCAATTGGTCAGATATCGAAAAGTTTTTGTCGATAAATAATATAAACTTCAATGCATTCATTTGTTCGAATTTTTTTGCCGAACAAGTCATTTGGCCAAATGTAGTTTGGTCGAAATATTGAAAAACATATCTAAGATTGTGAGTAAAGAAATGTGAGTAATGGGAAGTATGTAGTGAGAGTTACATAAAGTGTAAAGCGAGAATGAAGAATGAGACATTTTTCACATCTCATAAGGAATTGAAAGTGATAAGTGAGAAGTGAAAAATGAAAAGTGAAGAGTGAGAAGGGCGAAGTGAGGAGTGAAAACGAAGAATTAAACATTGTTATATTGTTCCTTAGCACCTCCTTCTTCCCTTCTTCCATCATCATTCTTCTTTCTTCTTGCTTCTTTCTTCTTTCTTTTTTCTTCTATCTTATTTCTTCTACCTCTTTCTCTATTTCTTATTAATTATTCTTTCCTTCTTTTCCCTTTTCCTTCTTTCTGTTTTCTTTCTCTATTTTTCTATACCTATTTCCAACATCCTTTTTTCCCTTCTTCCTTTTTTCATCTTCCATCTTCCTTTATCCTTCTTATTTCTACTTTCTCCCTTCTTTCTTTTCCCTACTTCTTTTTTCCTTCCTTCTTCTTTCATTTTCCTATCGCTTTCTTCTTCTCTTCTTCCATCACATACTTCCTTCATCCTTCTTTCATCTTTCTTCCTCTAACCTTCTTTACTTTTCCTTCCTCCACCTTTCTTTTTCCTTCTTTCATCTTCTTTCTTATTTGTTTCCTTCTTTTTTTATTATTTTGCTTCTTTCTTATTATTTTTTCTTCTTTCTTCCGTCATTCTCTTACTTCCTTCCTCCTCTTTCTTCTATCTTCTTCCTTCTTCATTTTCCCTTCTTTCTTCTTTCTTCTTTTATCCTTCTTCTTCCTTCAGACATTTCGCTACTCACTTCCCAATTATCATCTCACTTCTTACCACTTCTGCTGTTTTCCTCACTACACTCTCTTATTTCTCACTTCTAAAATATCTCAACGCACGTCTCGCCACTTGCGTCTCACTTTCCATATCTCTTTCTTCACTACTTACTTCAAACAACTCATTTCTCACTGCTCATCACTCATTTTTCTTAACTCTGTACCTGATGTGTCCCATTCATGACTTCTAAGTTCTCATGTTTACTATTCACTTCTCACTTCACTTAATAAAGAAACTAATTTCAACTATTCGGTCAAACGGTATTCGCCAAAATGACCTTCTGGGCATTCCTTGGATAGCCATCCCGTTAATTTAATAGAATGTTTAATTTTCTCAGAGAAACAGTTCTGAATTAAATTATTTATCATATAAAAATCAAATAAAATAGAAGATATAAACAGATATTCGTAATTTCAATTTAACATGTTTCACAACTTTTCAGTGCATTACATTGATATTAATGTGAACCATTTGCATTTAACCCTTAAGGGCGCAAAGCGATTTTTAGAAATTGTCGAAAATATTTTAACTCAAATAACCATTAAATTCATTCACATTGAACGTGTTTTCGGTGTGTTGTTTTAAAACGAAATCGCGCATTTAAGGGTTAAGCTGAAAATGTATTAAAAAATTGCGCAATAATAACATCACTTTGCAAAAATATACAATATAATAATTTTGTACGATATTTCGAATTTGAGTCAGTTGGTAATAATTAACACGGACTAACTTTCCAGCTTGATATTGCAACGACTCACAACTCTAAGTTGACTTGTTTTAGGTTTTTAGAGAAAAATCTAGAGAGTTTTGAGAGATTCGCCTGTTCTCCGGGCCCTTATTCCTTAGAAAACCTTTGGTTTATACTTGCTCGTTGGTTGTATAAAAAGGTAAACGATTCGACAACATAAATATGATAAAATTTCTTTTTCGTGAATGCTAGAAGTATTTCGAGCCGAACACTCTTAAAAAAATATTTTATCGAAACAACAATTTTTTGAAGTAATTCTAGAGAATGACCCATACTGTCACCACAAAATACTTTATCATGTATTTTAAGATGTTTTTGGGGGCCGAAAATCTCGTAAATAAAGATAATTCAATTAATTCAAGATTTTTATGCTAAAATATTACCAAATATTGATGGAATACTAAAGTGGAATAATTTTTATTTCGCACCTTTTTCATGATTTTTTTAGCGTTATTGTAAATGGTCAACATTAATATCAACGTAATGCAATGGAAAGTTGTGAAATAGTTGTGCTTACACTCTGAACTGAAATAACCGTCATCTGTTCATAATAACAAAAATATAAGCTAAAACTTGGTGGTGTTTTTTATTTCAATTGGTGTACTCATCACAATTGAAGGTCAAGGTAATATGGGTTTTCAACTTACCCCATTCCAGCAGGGTAAGTGGAAAACTACTCCTTAAAAGTCAAAACCACTTTTAAAAATTTCAAGGAATTGGAATTGATTGAAATAATGCACATTAGGGTGGTTCAAAATTCGATTTTGCTCCACAACACTCATTCGATTGTGTTTCTGGATGTGCTCCGAAAATTTTGGCTGATGTGGATAAAAACCGACTTACCACAAGAGCAAAATCGATTTTTTGAACCACCCTAATGCCTGTTTTTGATAGCCCACAATAATTGGTTTCGTTTAGATTGGTCTTACACTCATTTAAACATGAACTATTTATTATTCCCTTTCACCTTTCCCCACTGTACCTTACACAATGTAAATTCGATAGACCAATCTCATTATTACAGTTTATTCAGTACGAGAAAGTTCAGTACGAAACCTCTACTAAGTTTTTTATATTATTTTAAGTTAAGTTAAGTTTTATTGGCATGAATCATTCAAATACATCATCGAAAAACATGTTCAATTATATTTTATATAAACCAGTAATAATGATATTTTATTATATTGATTCAATATTAGGCGGATAGTAATAGAATTAGGTGCAATTAATGACTTATATGTACGGTACTAAAAATGTTCTTCTTAGTAATTTTATTTCATTTCACTTACCTTAATACATTCCGTCAAAGCATGGGCTTCAAAATTACGTCCTTCTTTTCTGAAATTCATTAGAGCTGCATATAGTAGTTCATCGGCAGTGTACTCCTCTCTTATTTGCTGAGTTCTGTTTCTTTTAGCTCTCTCGGATAGCTCCTGAAATGCTTTCGAAGGTCTCCCACCTTTTTTTGGCATACGCTTCGGTTGATTTTTTTACCTACAACTACTCCTTCCTCTAGCCATTCGGCGTTTTGAGTTAAGAATCGTTCTTTTTTCTATTAGATTTTCGCCATCGTCTACAATACTCTTTGAAAAATTCGTTCACTTGAGTTTTAATTTCTTCTGCATTCGAATCAAAACAGCTCAGAAATAACTCTTCTATTCTTTTTCGTTTGAGCATTGAATCTGTAGCTTCATCCATTGCATCCAATATTTGTTTTCTTTTTAAAACAATTTCTACCAAAAATATTATTTGAAGAGAGGAAGAATCATAAAATAAGATTCACTAACCTTTGCTTGAAGCAGCCATGATTACTCAGCAATCGATATACATAGAAATTTGCCCAAATAATTTAAAATGCACAAGAGAAAGGCAGGGCTTGCAACACGGAGAAATTGAATAGAAAACTGATATAACTAGCAGTATTGTCTAATGACATCATCAAGTTCGGTAGTTTGACGTCACAAATGAATTGTGAGTTCATCGAATGGAGTAACTGATGATCAGCAGTAGTACTTATTCAATGTTTATATGCTCAGAAATACTCACACATTTTTCCAATTGATCTCAATCAATGTACGAACTGTGTTCACAAAAGAACATGGTAAGAGAGATCTCAAATTAAGTATACGTTTTATTTGGATACGTCTATTTTCAGATTTTCGCTCTTCACGAGTACATGAATATATAATATTGCTTGTTTTAATTAAGGCAGCCAAATTCCAGACTGGTTGTAAGTTTGAGTTTCATACAGACAAGTGTTTTGCTTTTGTTCGTGCAAATCTTAAAAGATCTCACTTATTAAAATACATATTAGTCTCGATTAATCAGGAATTCGAGAAATAAATTTTATTTATTCATCTATATTTGCTATCAGCTCAAGAACAATGTAAATGGTAAAGATTTTTTAAGAACATTTTGAAAAAGAATGCTTAATTATTTTTGAGCTGATTTCTAGGATATCAGACCTTATTTTATCATCATGAAAATTTTTATTGTATCTTTCAAATGATGTCTTTTTTATTAGGGAGTTAAAGAAAATATTGATTTATGGTTCAGGCAGTTATATTCGAGGTTTGCGCGGATAGTATCCACATACATACAAAATTGCCATATCATGAGAAAATCAATAAAAATTTTCAACATCAAATTGCTTTCCACACGAATCACATATCAATTATATTCGAGAGCGACCTAAAATATAGTTTTTGCAAATCCTGATCGTAATACCTGGTTTACAGTTCGTCTTTGAGTGATAAAACGGCCTACTTTTCCATACCAACGACATAGTTTCATGAACATAACATCAGAATTTTTAAATGGCAAGATCATCTATCGCTTCAAGGCTTGTCGAGCTATGCAATGTGGTACGATCACATAGAATCCGATTGTAATCTGCAGCACCATTATTTATTGGCAAGAATGATCTTTTGAAGTAAATTAGACTGTATAAATTTGGTACATATTTATCATATTGAAGCCCATTTTTCGTTATTGGAAAAATAGCATATGCAACACGTTACAAAACTCGATTTTTTCAGCACTCGTAGTATTTATCCAACTCGGCAAGCCTAATTGGATAAACGAACAACTCGTGCTGAAAAAATCAACTTTTTTCAACTAGTTGCACAAACTACTATTTTTAACACGCTATATAGAATAAATGCGTATTTGTATATTCCTATGAAAAACTTGTTCAGGCTAATACACATCACGTATAACCTGTTTACATTCACCTTATTGAAGTATTGGTGGCCGAGCCTTACTTGTTGTTCACATTCTAATAAAAGTTATTGTATCGAGATCGGTTTAACATTAACTGCTCGAAAACAGCATATTTTCACTACATACCTTTAAGTGCACCCATACATACACAAATATACATTTACAAACACGGGTATGTACCAAAAACACACGATCAGACCAATTCAACTACTCGAGCTGAGTCGAATTGTATTTAAGTTTGTATAACACAACACTTCTATCGGAAAATGGGTTCTGGTGTAAAATGAGGATCTTTCAGTAAAACTTAGTTATAGAAGAGAAACGGCTAAACATCAAAATGACCTGGCGCAGATTTGCGCAAGTCGTCATTATGATATCCTAAAACTAGGCAAAAAATGCTACAAAATGATATAGAGAACGATCATTTTAGCCCTTTCCTTCCTAGTTAAAAGTCAAATTGAATTTTATTATTAATTACCATACATTTTCTATGGGACAAGAAAAAACACATCAAAACAGCTCAACTTAGAAAATCCTGGTAATCTCACTTTTCTTCCCATATTCTTGAAATTTTTTCTGTTGATTCTCGCAGTATTATAGAAGTTGGGAAATATGAAATAATAGCGATACCAGAAAAAAATTTTTTGGGTTTCTGCCATCGCGAAATCACTGTGCGCCGGTCAGCGCAGCTATCATGGCGCGGCGGGAGACGACATCAAATTACCTTGTGCTACCAATTTCACAAGTTCGTTGTCATTTCACGCTTTTATGTATCAAGTCACCACATCGATCGACCTCCGCAGCAGCACCACCAGACATCGGGTGGCGGCTTGAGGATTAGAAACGTTGTTAATGCCCGCCGCATGCCTCGCAACTTAGAGCACTATTGGTGCGGGCTACTGTTGGATTTGACTCAAGCCCCTTTTAATTCTACTCACTGACTGAGTGGAAATTTTACACATTTTTCGTAAAAAGTGGAACAACTCACTTTTTACGAAAAATGAGTAAGATTTCCATGAGAAAGAAAGAAACGGCAATACAAGTCACTGAGTATAATGAAACGGACGTGTACAGGAAAGCAAGAAAAGTATCAAAAATTTCTGTTTGTTGTTCACAATCTGGCCTGTAAAAAAATCCGACTGCACAGTAAACAATATATTTTGTATCTGGTTCTGTTATAAATTTCGTACAAAATATGTTATTTTCGTGATAGAACTGCAACAGAATTTGAAAGTTTTTAGTTCCAAGTAGTGTAATTTTTAATATAAATGAGGCTGAGGCCCCCTTTCAAGAGGCTCGGAGGCCCCCTTTCAAGAGGCTCGGAAGCCCCCTTTCAAGAGGCTCGGAAGCCCCCTTTCAAGAGGCTCGGAAGCCCCCTTTCAAGAGGCTCGGAAACCTCCTTTCAAGAGGCTCGGAAGCCTCCTTCAAGAGGTCTGGAAGCCTCCTTTCAAGAGGTCTGGAAGCCTCCTTTCAAGAGGCCTGGAACCCTACTTCAAGAGGCCTGGAAGCCTCCTTTCAAGAGGCCTGGAAGCCTCCTTTCAAGAGGCCTCCAAGCCTCCTTTCAAGGGGCTCAGAAGCCTCCTTACAAGAGGCTCAGGAAGCCTCCTTTCAAGAGGCCTGAGGCCTCCTTTCAAGAGGCTCAGAAGCCTCCTTCAAGAGGCTCAGAAGCCTCATTTCAAGAGGCCAGGAAGCCTCCTTTCAAGAGGCCCGGAAGCCTCCTTCAAGAGGCCCAGAGCCTCCTTCAAGAGGCCTGGAAGCCTCCTTTCAAGAGGCCTGGAAGCCTTCTTTCAAGAGGCTTGGAAGCCTCCTTTCAAGAGGCTCAGAGCCTCCTTTCAAGAGGCTCAGAAGCCTCCTTCAAGAGGCCCCGGAAGCCTCCTTCAAGAAGCCTGGAAGCCTCCTTACAAGAGGCCCGGAAGCCTCCTTCAAGAGGCTCGGAAACATCCTTCAAGAGGCTCAGAAGCCTCCTTCAAGAGGCTCAGAGCCTTCTTTCAAGAGGCCTGGAAGCCTCCTTTCAAGAGGCCCAGGCCTTCTTTCAAGAGGCCTGGAAGCCTCCTTCAAGAGGCCTCAGGCCTCCTTTCAAGAGGCTCAGGCCTCCTTCAAGAGGCTCAGAAGCCTCCTTTCAAGAGGCCTGGAAGCCTCCTTTCAAGAGGCTCAGCCTCCTTCAAGAGGCCTGGAAGCCTCCTTTCAAGAGGCTCAGAGCCTCCTTCAAGAGGCTCAGGCCTCCTTCAAGAGGCTCAGCCTCCTTTCAAGAGGCTCAGAAGCCTCCTTCAAGAGGCCTCAGGCCTCCTTTCAAGAGGCCTGGAAGCCTCCTTTCAAGAGGCTCAGGAAGCCTCCTTCAAGAGGCTCAGAGCCTCCTTTCAAGAGGCCTGGAAGCCTCCTTCAAGAGGCCTGGAAGCCTCCTTTCAAGAGGCTCAGCCTCCTTTCAAGAGGCTCCAGAAGCCTCCTTTCAAGAGGCCTCAGAAGCCTCCTTTCAAGAGGCTCAGCCTCCTTTCAAGAGGCTCAGCCTTCTTTCAAGAGGCTCAGAAGCCTCCTTTCAAGAGGCTCAGAAGCCTCCTTCAAGAGGCTCAGGAAGCCTCCTTTCAAGAGGCTCAGCCTTCTTTCAAGAGGCCTCAGAAGCCTCCTTTCAAGAGGCCCGGAAGCCTCCTTCAAGAGGCTCAGCCCTCCTTTCAAGAGGCTCAAGCCTCCTTTCAAGAGACTCAGAGCCTCCTTTCAAGAGGCCTGGAAGCCTCCTTTCAAGAGGCCCAGGCCTCCTTCAAGAGGCTCCAGGCCTCCTTTCAAGAGAGGCTCAGCCTCCTTTCAAGAGGCCTCAGAGCCTCCTTTCAAGAGGCTCAGAAGCCTCCTTTCAAGAGGCTCTGAGCCTCCTTTCAAGAGGCTCAGGCCTCCTTCAAGAGGCTCAAGCCTCCTTTCAAGAGGCCCTGAAGCCTCCTTTCAAGAGGCTCAGAGCCTCCTTTCAAGAGGCCTGGAAGCCTCCTTCAAGAGGCCCGGAAGCCTCCCTTTCAAGAGGGCCTCAAGCCTCCTTTCAAGAGGCTCAGAGCCTCCTTCAAGAGGCTCAGAAGCCTCTTCAAGAGGCTCAGCCCCATTTCAAGAGGCTCAGAGCCTCCTTTCAAGAGGCCTGGAAGCCTCCTTCAAGAGGCCTGGAAGCCTCCCTTCAAGAGGGCTCAGCCCTCCTTTCAAGAGGCCTGGAAGCCTCCTTCAAGAGGCCTCAAACATCTTTCAAGAGGCTCGGAAGCCTTCTTTCAAGAGGCTCGAGAGCCTCCTTTCAAGAGGCTCGGAAGCCTTCTTTCAAGAGGCTCGGAAGCCTCCTTTCAAGAGGCTCGGGAGCCTCCTTTCAAGAGGCTCAGAAGACTCCTCTCAAGAGGCTAGGAAGCCTCCTTTCAAGAGGCCTGGAAGCCTCCTTCAAGAGGCCTGGAAGCCTCCTTTCAAGAGGCCTCAAGCCTCCTTTCAAGAGGCCTGGAAGCCTCCTTCAAGAGGCTCAGGAAGCCTCCTTCAAGAGGCCTCAAGCCTCCTTTCAAGAGGCTCAGGCCTCCTTTCAAGAGGCCTGGAAGCCTCCTTTCAAGAGGCCTGGAAGCCTCCTTTCAAGAGGCTCAGAAGCCTCCTTTCAAGAGGCCCAGCCTCCTTCAAGAGGCTCAGAAGCCTCCTTTCAAGAGGCTCAGAAGCCTCCCTTTCAAGAGGCTCGGAAGCCTCCTTTCAAGAGGCTCAGCCTCCTTTCAGAGGGCCCTGAAGCCTCCTTCAAGAGGCTCTGAAGCCTCCTTTCAAGAGGCTCTGAAGCCTCCTTTCAAGAGGCCTGGAAGCCTCTTTCAAGAGGCCTGGAAGCCCCATTTCAAGAGGCTCCAAGCCTCGTGTCAAGAGGCTCGGAAGCCTCCTTTCAAGAGGCTCGGAAGACTCCTTTCAAGAGGCTCGGAAGACTCCTTTCAAGAGGCTCGGAAGACTCCTTTCAAGAGGCTCGGAAGACTCCTTTCAAGAGGCTCGGAAGACTCCTTTCAAGAGGCTCGGAAGACTCCTTTCAAGAGGCTCGGAAGCCTCCTTACGGAAGCCTCCTTTTAAGAGGCTCGGAAGTCTTTTTCCAAGAGACTCGGAAGCGTCCTTCCAAGATCTCCAAAGCCTCTTTTAAAGTGGCTCGGAGGCCTCCTTTCAAGAGGCTCAAAAACCTCCTTCAAGAGGCCTCAAGCCTCCTTTCAAGAGGCCTGGAAGCCTCCTTTCAAGAGGCCTGGAAGCCTGCTTTCAAGAGGCCTGGAAGCCTCCTTTCAAGAGGCCTCAAGCCTCCTTTCAAGAGGCTCTGGAAGCCTTCTTCAAGAGGCCTGGAAGCCTCATTATAAGAGGCTCAGAAGCCTCCTTTCAAGAGGCCTGGAAGCCTCCTTTCAAGAGGCTCCAGAGCCTCCTTTCAAGAGGCTCAGAAGCCTCCTTTCAAGAGGCCTCGAAGCATCCTTTCAAGAGGCCTGGAAGCCTCCTTTCAAAAGGCTCGGAGCTTCCTTTCAAGACACTCGGAAGCCTTTTTTCAAGAGGCTCGAAGGTCTCCTTTCAAGAGGCTCGGAAGCCTCCTTTCAAGAGCGTCGGAGGCCTCCTTTCAAGAGGTTCGAAGCCTTCTTTCAAGAGGCCGGAAGCCGCATTTGAAAAGGTTCTTTCTTGAAAAGGCTTTCTTTCAAGTGGCTCCTTCTTTAAAAGGCTCAAGCCTCCGTTCAAGAGGCTCGGAAACCTCCTTTCAAGAGATTCGGAAACTTCCATTCAAGAGGCTCGGAATCTTTCCTTCGAGAGGATCGGGGTTCTTTTTCAAAAAGGCTGGAAGCTTCATTTCAAGAGGCTTTGAAGCTTCCCTTCAAGGCTCTTTTCACGAAGCTCGGAAACCTCACTTTAGTGCACAACATCTATCCATAAAATCGACCAAAAGGGAAACTTTTCAGAGCGAAGGATTTTCGCAAAAAAAAAAGTAGAGTAGGAACCCACCACCTCACTCCCCTCTCCCAGGCAGACCTTGTTGAGATCATAGTTGAAAAATAGAGGAATTACGTGAGGGGGGAGACTTACAACCCTGGAAAGACCAGGGAGGCCCGCAAACCTTCGTGGGAGACCCCAGCTGGATCTAAATGTGGGGATACAGCCCTCCATATTTGATCCCATTCCTGGCCGTCGATCTTTTCGATTCAGGCTTCAGCGTCAGCCGGGGGAACCAATGTCCTGAAAAGCCTGTCTTGGTGATCCGCTTCAGCCAGTATGTCCGCAGTGATGTTCCATGGCAAAGCTTGTCGAATGTTGTTTGCAAGCAAGAAGTATAGCGGTGCTTGTGATTTCTAAATACGGTGTTTAGCATCTTGGTGACCGATCTTCTTAGAGCTTCCGTGTTGTCCCCTTTTTTAAAGCGCCTCGCAATGGTGCGGTAAATTATCCTAGACTGGATTCAGGAGAAGATCGATGCGACTCTCCAGCGGCAGCAGGCCGGATTCCATGCCGGAAGATCCTGTGTGGACCATATTGTCACGCTCCGCATTATTCTGGAGCAGGTCAACGAATTCCAAGAGTCCCTTTAATTGGTATTCATTGACTACGAAAAAGCTTTCGACCGTCTCAATCACGAGAATATGTGGGACGCCCTGAGACGCAAGGGGATTCCTGGGAAAATCATCGGCCTCATCGAGGCACAGTACGAGGCCTTCTCGTGTAGAGTGCTGCACAATGGGATCTTGTCCGACCCTATCCGGGTCGTAGCTGGTGTGAGGCAAGGATGTATTCTATCACCGTTACTGTTCCTCATCGTAATCGACGAAATTCTGGTAGATGCGATTGACCGTGAACCAAACCGCGGGCTGTTATGGCAGCCTATAACCATGGAGCACCTAAACGACTTCGAATTGGCTAATGACGTTGCACTCCTCGCGCAACGGCGCTCTGATATGCAGAGTAAGCTCAACGACCTTGCCGAGCGCTCCTCTTCGGCAGGTTTAGTCATCAACGTCAACAAAACCAAATCGTTGGATGTAAACACGGTGACTCCTTCCAGTTTCACAGTAGCCGGGCAACTAGTGGAGAATGTTAAAAGCTTCAATATCTTGGTAGCCAAATGGCGTCAGACGGCGGTACCAAGATCGACATAGGCGCACGGATCAAGAAAGCAAGGGCTGCCTTTGCGAGTTTACGAAATATCTGGAAAACAGATAAGTGAACGCACCAAAATACGAATTTTCAACTCTAATGTGAAATCTGTGCAGTTATACGCTAGCGAAACATGGTGTGTATCAGTGGAGAACACTCAACGGCTGCGGTATATAATTCGGGCCTGGTGGCCTCACAGCTGGATCTCAAACATCGAGCTTCATCGTCGTTGTCACCAGAGGCCGATAGCAACAGAAATTGGGGATCGAAAGTGGGGCTGGGTCGGCCACACTCTACGTAGGGGCGGAAACGAAATCTGTAAACAAGCATTAGACTGGGATCCAGCGGGACATCGCAGCAGAGGCAGACCCAGAGGCTCATGGCGGCGAAGCCTCAATAAAGAAATAAAAGAAGTCGACCGAAATCTAACCTAGTAACAGGTTAAAGCGATAGCTGGGAAACGCTCAGGATGGAGATCTTTCAAGTCGGCCCTTTGCACCACCGGAAGTGTACATAAGTAAGTAAGTAAGCAATGGTGCGGTGTACGTTGGCTGTGAAGGAGTGTCAGCTCCTCGCTCCGAGCTAGTGGATCCTAGCCATGGAGGGAGGCTGACGCCGGCCATCGTGTGTAGGGTCCAACTCCCTTGAATAAGGAGGGGGATCCTGTGGTTTGCGAATGTGGCGGAAGCGAATGCGGCTTTCTGGCACATAGCCGCCTGCATACGATGGGGAAATGAGAGGAGACCTTCTTCGGTGCAGGCAGCTTCAGTCCGGGAGCGCGTTGGTACTGCTACTGAAGAGAGTATGCTGCCAAGTTCCCGACGTGCTACACAAGTCAGCTCCATTCCGTATAACAGTATGCAGTCAATTAACGCTTGGCCGATACGATACCGAGTGGCCCTATTATGTGTCCTATGTGGCCTTGATAGGTTTTGACCAAGATTAATTTCGATCTGCAGCCAGTTTTGACCGCTTGGAAATAAACTGCACTAACCGCTTTTTTAAAGCTTCAAGATTTTCTTTCTTTTTCTTTCCAGAGAAACTCTACCAGTCTCTTAAATCCTACTTGAATTATCCTCTCGAATGTATAGTTATGCGTATCTATTTTTCCTATAATTAAATTTAATAAGAAATTCCAAAATGATATTCTTCTGGACCACCGTGTGCAGAGGAACTCCTCTCAATTGCGTTTATGTTTATGCAAAGTAAGTTTTTGTACCCCGCCTAAAATGGTCTCGTCGTCGTTACCGTTCCTTCGCGAACGAAAATCGACTTTGAAGTGAGCAAAACGTTGCAAACTCACTCGACTGAGACATCAATCACTGTTCCTGCCGACCCGCATCTGAGGAATCAGCAGGACAGCAGCGCATTCGCCATTTCCAGATCCCCGACCGGATCGCATCGACTCCCGTGATGCGTGAAGCAGCAGCATCGTACGTAGAGCACCAGGTAAGTAAAACAAAATAACTCACTACTCGCTGAAATGGAAATCTGCTTTACCCAAAAACATAAAAACGAACAGAAGTAGCATCGCAGCACGCTCGAACGGTTTTAAACGGCGGCTGCGACCCGCTGGATGTGCTTCATCGACCAACTTAATTATCTGGTTTCGAACTTGTTAAAGAGATAAAAAATGATATCTTCACAAGTGGCCTTTTTGGTTGCCTTATTCTCCAGCGATCCACTTCCATCCAACGCACCACCACCGTTCCGTGCGGAGTCTCCTTCTTTCCTTTTGAAGTCGTTGTCATCGGCGTCGTTGACTTTTGGCCCGGAGGGCCAAGTCGTTACGTCGCGTCCGGTTTACCACCGGTTGTTGTTGTTGTTGTCTCGTCGGTAATACGCGATCCGGGTCTATCCAAACCGGGGAATTGCAAATCAGGTGAGGAAAATTTCTCCCGAATCAAGGACCACACAGAATGGGCAGGAAAAAAATACGACACGACCGAGACGATCATAACGACTTCGAAGTTGATGATGATGATGATGGTGGCGGGCTAATTTTCGTACGTGGGGGACGAGGCAGTTTTCGATGGGCTTGTTTGGACTTTTGGGGAATTGTTGCGTACGTACAGTTGCTTCGCACGGGTGGTCTTTGTGAATATGAGAAAGCGGTTGTGCTGCAATGTAGTAAGCTGTGGTAGCTAAATTTGGGACAGTTGTTTCCTGTCTGTTTGTATCTTGTTAACATTGATGTCGTTCGCTTAATTATCAGCATATTCGCCGTTTTCATATGTTCTACTGCACTCTACACTTTTTCGATAATTTAACTTGAACAATCAAAGTATCGTGTCTTTCTTACAAATGTCTCAACAAATTGACTGTTATTCTTAATGAGCGTACTGTGTTGTGCAGTTGATGGGGAAAACATTTGAAATTATATTTCAAGAAGTTTTTAAAAACACGAACGCTTCTATAGTGTCATGGTTTGAAATTCCCATCAATTTAGGACAAGTCACTAAATTTAATCCATTAGAACCACTGTGTTGAAGTTTACACTGATCCGGCGGAAAAAAAATCCTCGCTTTCCACCGATCCAACTGCCCCATGCCAATCGGCAAACGACATCAACATCAACGCGCCCGCTAACGGCAGCAGCAACAGCAGCAGCGTGTAAAGTCGATAACACAAACAAGGCATAAAAGTTGATACTCGTTTCGGCTCTTCCTCGCCGGGAACCGTTGCCGGTCGTGCGGCTGCTCCTCCATCATCGGTGATGAGTCAAGTCGTCGACGACGCGTCGTTGCCAATCAGCCTTCGAACAGCGTGCGGCACCCAACCAACAGTCAGTGGTTGGTTATCTACATGGGGAGGAATCAATTCAAGAACAACATTCGAGAAATTCTTACGACGCGAAGAAAACAGTTTACATATTATTTGTCTGCTTTTTCATGTTTTTTTTAGGAAATATGAGGAAAGATTGTCTTGCCTTTGATTGCGCAAAGCCAAAATTTATGGAAATTGAAAATTTCTCTTTCGAGTTTACGACCTTTCGAAAAATTCGTCTCGAAACGGTCTGCGGTTTAGTCGACGTTGCTACATATTACCATTATTATTGGCTCTGCGAGCCCCATCGCGAACCTCACAATCAGTTATTGGTTGAAGTGAAAGACACACGCGAAGAGGATCGAAGAACCATCTCGAGAGGCTTCAGCGTCGCCGCCGCCCCGCCAATGCCAGTGCCGGGGCAAGAATGGGAGAAAGGCCGAAACGAAAACCAGTCAACTAAAACTTGTTAGCCTCATTGAAGGAGAGTGTGCGGTCGCGCGCGGTGCAGCTGCTTTCCCTCGTCCTCCGTCCGTCGTCTTCGGATGGGGTCTCTGCCGAATGGAGGTTGATGGGGTCCTCCTCGAGAATGATGTTGATGGGTGACGACGACGACGACTGCTAGCGAAGGCATCCGACCTGCGCGCAGCAGAGGAACGGAGGTGTCCAAGTGGAAAAACGAGTGCTGACCCCCAGCAGAAAGACGATCGCATTGGGTAACACTCCAGGAAAAAGCATCACGCTGCAATATGCTGATGAGCCCCGAGTCAGGCAGCAATATGAGCTGAGAAGTATGGCATGAAAAGGGGAAGGAGGGAGAAGCAGTGTTAAATGGGTACAAACGAGCATCATCAGATTAGGATGGATTTGCATAGATCCGGATAAGAGGGTTGGTTGAATTTGTATACTTCAGTGGAGAACAAATAATATTTTTTTTATGTAGGAATTCAGATGAAATGACAAAAAAAGTTTATTCTTAGCTTTCAGAAAAAAATCCTCGGGAAATTCAGAAGAAATTAGTTGCACATTGTGCATTAGGGTCCATTTTGACCAAAGATTTCATTACTATGCCAAAAACTCAAATTTCAACCGATTTCCGATTTATTGGCAGCAGACGAAATTTGTAGGTTGCTACAATGAGGCCCTATGGTGAATAAGCCAAATTCTCCACCCCCCGAGGAACCTGAACCAAAAAGATATGTACTGTTAAAGCTTCTCAATTGGGCACAAAAATTTGAAGTTTCCTTCTATGAAAAAACGAACAATGGGTAATGTTTTTAACATAACCGCGAGTAGACGTAGGACTTGTATAAACGTAACGAGTTTACATTTAACTTCAGACTTTTGGATCTATGAAGTTTGATTATAGGTATCGATATTGGAAACGACAACTTCCATGCTGTGTACAATTATTAGCAATTTGTTCATTCAAAACTTCTGGAAATAAAAATAAACTGAAAAAAACTAAAATAATTCAATACATAATTAGAATTGCTGTGTTTCTAACTATTAAGCCCTTATTTACTCAAGCAAATGTAAAGCATTCGTAGATTTCTTATTGATGATAGTATTTGAAGTTTAAAAATTCTATTAACCCTTATGTGAGAGGCGGGGTACCCATTCTAATATTGAAACTTAAATAACTTCTTCCAAACTTAGACGTACATGTTCATGATAGAATTAGAGGCGAAAGTATAGAATTGATAGTTCCGTGAGGATACGGCAGGCATTATCTACTCATCTACTCTGTTCGCCTTTTCCCGGGCAATTGTGTTCATTAACCCTTAAAATGCCGGGACGACAGTCACCTCCTTCAAAGTGCTCGTTCTCAGTAAAGCGTTGACCAAATTTCATGACCCTGGACTTTTCTCAAAGGGGATTAGTAAGGCTTTCTTTTGACTTAGTCCTCACGAAAAAAAAAATATAAATAGAATAAGAATAATGTCTTAAAAATGTGATGAATATAATGAATATCTTTCCAATAGGTTAACGAGCAAAGTTCTAGAATTGCAAATCCGGAGAAGATGAGTTTGATTTTCCGTTCGATGCAGGATAATGAATAAAATGATAAAATGAATACGATGGATATTTTGGAGACGAGTCCTAAGGCTGAAAGTACTATTTTGGAGCATTCCAGTTCATCCAAAATATCCATAAGTTCAGGTCTTGAATTCTACCATAGAAGCGAAAGGTAATATGCACATAAAACTACTCAGAGTACATCCTGCTCAGTTCAAAGATAACAAATGACTCATGGGAAATTTTTCTGCGTGCCCGATTGTGACATTCTCGAATGCGCGAAATATTTTGAACGGCCTCAAAAATGTTTTCAGCAGCTATCAAAACCTTTCCCAACAGATCTTTAGATACCTGCCAAGAAACGTTATGCCAATCTATCTACATTTCGATACACTGAAGGCCATCCAAAACGTCCTTGAGTTCAGGTCATCAGATCTACAATCAAGTAGAAGCGCAATGCTTGTTTCAAATCAAGCTCAGGTCATCCTGCCCAGTTCAAAGAAATCAAATGACTTATTGAAAATTTTTCTGCGTGCCCAATAATGACATTCGAGAATGCGCGAAATGTTCTGAAGTTTGGCTCGTAAGACCTACGCAACAATGGCCTCGAAAATGTTTTCGGAAGCTATCAAAACCCTTCCCAACAGATCCTTAGATACCTGCCAAGAAACGTAATACCAATCTATCTGCATTTCAATACACTGAAGGCCATCCAAAACGTTCTTGAGTTCAGGACGTCAGATCTACAATCAAGTAGAAGCGCAATGCTTGTTTCAAATCAAGCTCAGGTTATCCCTCCCAGTTCAAAGAAATCAAATGACTTATTGAAAAAAATTCTGCGTGCCCCATAATGACATTCTAGAATGCGCGAAATGTTCTGAAGTTCGGCTCGTAAGATCTACGCAACAACGGCCTCCAATATGTTTTCGGCAGCTATCAAAACCCTTCCCAACAGATCCTTAGATAAGTGCCAAGAAACGTTATACCAATCTTTCTGCATTTCAATACACTGAAGGCCATCCAAAACGTTCTGGAGTTCAGGTTGTCAGATCCACAATCAAGTAGAAGCGCAATGCTTGTTTCAAATCAAGTTCAGGTTATCGTAGGATTGGTAGCGACCGCAGCCACTCAAAATAGTGACTTTGGTGACCTTGGTGACTTTCAGGTGCAGAAAAAGTGACGAAATAGTGACTTCCAACTTCAGTTGCAAGTTCGATGAGACGGAATCAAGCGTTCTTCTGGTCGAAGGAGAATATTTTTCCTGTAAATTGTGGCGGAAAACATCTTTCATTCACCACTCTTTCCTTTTAAAAGAAACTCAGAAGAGAAACGAAAATCGTACACGCTAACTTTTGTCTAATCAGTGACTAATTAAAATAGTATTGCCCTCTCTTTTAACCCCACGGAAATTCTACTCAATATGAGTTAAAAGCAGGACTACTCAAAACTATGAGTAGTCTTGCAAGCAAATCAAATTTTTACGCCACTGAAAGTAAGCGAAATATGGTTATCACTCATAACATCTTACTTTAGATTTTACTTTAGAAAGTTGCAGAGAATTCTACGATTTGTCACTGGTGCCACAGAAGTTTTTGGAATTTTTAGTGCGACAGGAACAACAGTACGGTTCGTTTTGGTAGAAAACGAAACGAAACTTATGAAGTATAACGAGCCTGGGATTGAACGCTCGACCTCCTGCTTGTAATGAGGACCATGTGCTTTGAACTTTTGAATATTTTTCCTCAAAAATACGCAGATTTTCCGACTTGCAGTGCGTATTCATAAACGATTTTTTGCTATGGAATTCGTCAGCGCATGCAAACTTTAAAATTGGGGAGACTTGATCTCCTTTCTATGATGTCTACTCAATATTTCTTTTAGAGCAAACCCCTCATTACATCTTTCCAATTACAAAAAAAATGAGAACAAATTATATTTTCTTGAATTTTTTAGAATTTTTTTTATATGGATGACTAATGAGGGATCAATTCTCCTCAAATTGAGGCAACAACTCAAAAATCCTGAAATTGTGGTGGAATGTTGATATTTTTATCAATGAAGATCATTAAGTATATTTATGGATTTGTGCTGTGAAAAAATAATAACATTTGTTCAAATTTTGCGTGGTTACTAAAAAACATCTTTAGGAGGAACAAAACACAGTAAAAATAGAGTAAATAAGGTTGTTAATCAAAAAAATAACTCACCACATAACGATCATTTGTGTAGAGGATCTATTATAAAAATACGCTATAACAATATATCAATACTATTTTAGTTCTTGGAAAAACAGGGGAGAATCATGTCTCCCAAGGGGTCAAGTATCCCCACCTTCTCCTACTGTATAAAGATTGAGTTTAAAAAAAAATTCAAATCGATAGGTCTCCAGGTCGACAGGGATTTGCATGACTGTATACCAAATTTATAAATTGTGACGTAAAACACTTTCAATTAGCTACTGCTGAAATGCCAATAAGAGCAGCGAGTTAAATGGCTGGCGAAGTTTCAGAGCGATCATTTTTCCATGATCCGTAATTTCATTTCCGCCATGAACAAAGCATCATCCGATGGATACATGAAGCTTTATAAAAAATTCTTGGCCAATAGTTTCAAAATAGTTGAAAATAGTGACTTTTTGTCAGAAAAAGTGACTTTAGTGACTTGAGGTCGAAAAAAGAGACTTTTTAGTGACTAGCCCGAAAAAAGTGACCCGCTACCAGGCCTGTTATCGTAAAGCGACGGGATTTTTTAAAAACCATTTTCTGCCGAACCCTGAGCATCGAATCGATGCTTTGACCCGCATACGGACCATTGTGTCTACTGGGTGGTCCCCTGGAAGATCCGGAATATCCGTAAAAATGGTCAATTCGAATATTCCATCGTAAATCGACGTGATTTTTTTTTAAACCATTTTCTGCCAAACCCTGATCATGGAATCGATGCTTTGACCCACATGCGGACCATTGTGTCCACTGGGTGGTCCCCTGGAAGATCCGGAACATTCGTAAAAATGGTCAATTCGTAAATTCCAGCGTAAAGCCACGTGATTTTTTAAAAATCCTTTTCTGCTAAACCCTGCGCATGAAATCGATGCTTTTACCCACCTGCTAGACCATTGTGTCCACTGGGTGGTCCCCGGAAGATCCGGAACATCCGTAAAATGGTCAATTCGTAAATTCCATCGTAAAGCGACGGGATTTTTGAAACCATTTTCTGCCAAACTCTGAGCATGGAATCAATGCTTTGACCCACATGCGGACCATTGTGTCCACTGGGTGGTCCCCGGAAGATCCGGAAAATCTGTAAAAATGGTCAATACGTAAAGCGACGGGATTTTTTCAGAACCATTTTCTGCCAAACCTTGAGCATGGAATCGATGCTTTGACCCACATACGGACCATTCTATCCACTGGGTGGTCCCCTGGAAGATCCGGAACATTCGTAAAAATGGTCAATTCATAAATTCCATCGTAAAGCGGCGGGATTTTTTTAAAACCATTTTCTGCCACACCCTGACCATGGAATCGATGCTTTGACCCACATACGGACCATTGTTTCCACTGGAACCATCCGGAACATTCGTAAAAATGGTCAATTCGTAAATTCCATCGTAAAGCGACGGGATTTTTTTAGAACCATTTTCTACCAAACCTTGACCATGGAATCGATGCTTTGACCCACATACGGACCATTGTTTCCACTGGGTGGTCCCCTGGAAGATCCGGAACATTCGTAAAAATGGTCAATTCGTAAATTCCATCGTAAAGCGACGGGATTTTTTTTAAACCATTTTCTGCCACACCCTGACCATGGAATCGATGCTTTGACCCACATACGGACCATTGTTTCCACTGGGTGGTCCCCTGAAAGATCCGGAACATTCGTAAAAATGGTCAATTCGAATATTCCATCGACGGAATTTTTTTTCAAAACCATTTTCTGCCAAACCCTGAGCATGGAATCAATGCTTTGACCCACATGCGGACCATTGTGTCCACTGGGTGGTTCCCGGAAGATCCGGAACATTCGTAAAATGGTCAATTCGTAAATTCCATCGTAAAGCGACGTGATTTTTAAAAATCATTTTCTGCTAAACCCTGAGCATGAAATCGATGCTTTGACCCACATACTGACCATTGTGTCCACTGGGTGCTCCCCTGGAAAACCCGGAATCCGTAAAAATGGTCAATTCGTAAATTCCATCGTAAAGGGACGGGAATTTTTTTTTAGAATTGTTTTCTGCCGAACCCTGAGCATGAAATCGATGCTTTGACCCACATACGGACCATTGTGTCCACTGGGTGGTCCCCTGGAAGATCCGGAACATCCGTAAAAATGGTCAATTCATAAATTCTATCGTAAGCCGACGGGACTTTTTTAGAACCCATTTTCTGCCAAACTTTGAGCATGGAATCGATGCTTTGAGCCACATAAGGACCATTGTGTCCACTGGGTGGTCCCCTGGAAGATCCGGAACATCCGTAAAAATGGTCAATTCGAATATTCCATCGTAAATCGACGGGATTTTTTAAAACCATTTTCTGCCGAACCCTGAGCATGGAATCGATGCTTTGACCCACATACGGACCATTGTGTCCACTAGGTGGTTCCTGGAAGATCCGGAACATCCGTAAAAATGGTCAATTCGAATATTCCATCGTAAGGCAACGGGATTTATTCAAAACCATTTTCTGCCAAACCCTGAGCATGGAATTGATGCTTTGACCCACATAGGGACCATTGTGTTCATTGGTCCCTGTCCATGTGCCCCTGGAAGATCCGGAACATCCGTCAAAATGGCCAATTCCAATATTCCATCGTAAAGTGACGTAAAAATTTGGCATCCGTAAAAATGGGCAATTCGAATATTTCATCGTAAAGTGTCGGCTCGATACAGTTTTGATAGAGTCTTAACCAAGTTGACTCTAGTCCTGCTGCTCACTTTGTCTTCGCGGCATTGAGTCACGAAAGAGAGGCTCCGGTCTATGGATCTTTACCCAGGATCTTTACGATCTTTTATTTGGGATGGGACAGTATCCCAATTTGACAGCTTATGTCTGCATGGCCTCTAACTTACTTGCTTGCGGTAAAACCTACCGTGACACAATTGCGGAAACACGGACGAAAAAAAAATCGTTTGTTTCGCGAACCTCATTTTTTTTTTATTTCACACTTATATTCAATCAACTGATTCCAAAATTTGATGATAGTAGCTAGTAAATTTTATTTTTGGTGGCTTGTTGAAGGTAATGCTGTGAGGCATCTACCGATCAAATTTGTTTGGAAAATGAAAATTTGACTAAAGTTTTTTCGGGAACTATTCGGAACGATCTGGTATCATGTATTGAAACCTATTTTTGGTCTACTTTCCGGTGGTTAGTGTGGTGATTTGCTCTTAGCTGCTCCAAAGCTGGAATTTGACTGCTTCAATGTTAGAATGAGGACGCTGTTAATGCTTCAGACCTTGCGCCTCCAGAAGTACTCGAGTAGCATAGTATATGTTGGATAACAATTCTAACCTCAAAATGAATTTAGCGTCTTTGGTGAAAGATTCGAGCAACATATTAGGTTTTGTCCGGCATTTGAAATTTCTCACTTTTCACTTCTCGCAATTGATTGAACAATTCGGACAAACCAAACGGCAAAATGGCATTCGGCCAAATAGTGTTCGATCAAACGGTAGACAAATTTCCTTTGAAGCTAACCGACCAATTAGTCATAACAAAATTATATCACAATAATATCAATATGTGTTACAAA
Source organism: Armigeres subalbatus (assembly GCF_024139115.2). Taxonomy (NCBI): domain Eukaryota; kingdom Metazoa; phylum Arthropoda; class Insecta; order Diptera; family Culicidae; genus Armigeres; species Armigeres subalbatus. The sequence continues at coordinate 334,111,037 of NC_085141.1, forward strand.
TAACAATATCTGCAATAATTTTGTTATAAATCCATAAAAAAAATCCATGATCGTCATAACATAATTATAACACAATGTAATATAATAATTATGAATAGCAATACTTGTACTAAAATCAGTGATAACTTTGTTCATAACTTCAATAACATTATTTGTAATAATTTTAGTTATTTGCATAACTATATTATGAACTATAAGAAATTTAGTTTTGTTCTTTTCACTACTAATGGTGCATGTTTTATAACAACCTCTGTTATGAAAAATTACTCTAACAGAATAACAAGTTTTGATATAAATCTGTTTCCATCTACTGGTAGGGTACTGATAAGGATCCTCATGCATCTAAAGGTGTATACAAAATCTTGCTATTTCCGAAGAGGGCCACTGTGAAATAGTCCTTTCCTAAAAATCTGTTATATTCCTCTTCAAAATTCGGTCCGAAAATTCCTGAGGATGGAATCCAAACCATTTTCAACATTTATGCAAAAACCTCCACCCAATCAGCGGATGACAGATTTGCGTACAGAGCAGTATGAGAACCTTGCAAAATCTGTTTAAAATCTTGGCATATACAATTTTGAGAGAATCCTATACAGTCATTTTATCAAAATCTTACAATTCTGCTTTATTTTAAAATCGAACGAATTGTTGAGGAATTGCTAGCAAGAAAAACACTTCCATATTACAATTCTTTCTAGACCGCGACCGGAATCAAATCCAGAAACTAAAAAAAGAGAAAAGCAAAGAACAAAAATAAAAGCTCCACAAGGCCACGTAATCAACCGCTAAGGGCAAACGAAAAGAACAAAAATCCCACAAGAACCACGATCAGAAACAGAGGGCGCACGCAAAATGAACAATAATAAGCAACATAACAAGACAAGTGATGATGATCATGATTTTTCGCGCATAATATATAATACATCACCAAAACACCACAACAATCACAGCAACACAACGAAGACGCCAAGCTGCGCTCCCCTCAACGATTCTTATTTCTTGGGTCATACTGAACCCGAGTCATGTCGGGATAGGGCCGAGCTTTTTCGCGCACTTCGACTCACATACCCACCTTACTTTCATTCAGTCGAGCGTGTGTCAAGGGGAGGAACTCCCATCCCAAGCCAAAGCCACCACACCGCATGCAGGTCCATCATCGACATCATTCCTTTGCTCACGATTTTCGGTTTTATTCTTACCCGGCCTTATTATCGTCGTTTCTTCAGCAGACCTTCCAACTCCCTCCTGTTCATGTACGCTGCTGAATCCGATTCCGGACCTTGTTTATTATATTTATGGGTCTCTTTACAAGCTGATGATGTCCGCCGCATATGTGCGTTCTCTCGCAGAGAACGATGATGGAGTAATTCGCTTCATTTTCGGTAAATTTTGGAAATTTTTACGAAAATTGTACAAATTACTACAAAATTGCAATGCCGTGGCGTGGTCGTTGAACGACGGACCTCCCGTTCGGATGACTCGTGACCAACCGATCGAATCCGTCACTCAGCGGATCGTCGTTGTCTTTTTTTATGTGTTTCGCCTTTATCCACTTATGGCTTTGAGCGTTCTTTGTTATTATGTTCGAGTTTATTTTGAGTACGATGGGAGTCATGCGTCTGATTGGATATTTGATATTATGAATTGAGTTTAAAAGCAACACAATTCTTCATTAACATTGACGTTTAATGTGGTTTTCCATGAATTTCTATAATTTTGCCAATTGAAAAATAGACAAACACCCACTTTCAGCCATTCAATATTGTTGAAATCACAGACGAAAGTCCTGCCACCCCTAACTCGTCTCCAACCGCGTATCCAGTCAATCACCAGAAGCGCCACGTCCCTTGCTAATTTTGCCCATCACCAAATAAATCCCAACCACGGGCGGGTATCCATCATCACCCGGCTATAAAATATCCGCCCAGTGCGAACCGGACCGCTACTAGCAGCAGAAGGAGTCGATTTATCCACTGACACCTAATTCACAACTTTGGCTCCAAAGCAAATAACCCGTCCCCGCTCTTTCGCCGATCCGACAACTCCCATCCCGACTAAAGCCGGTGCACCACGTGTCCAGTCAGTTAACCCGGACCTAGCTGGTGCGTAATTCGCCATACCTGCTCCGGTAAAAAGGTTACTAATTGATGGTAGCCTAGTGAACCGGATCGGATTAGCAAAGGCCTTCTTTGGCAAGATGAAACAATCCATTCCCGCAGCTCCGGAAAAGTGCTTGCAACCCCAACCAAAAGCAAAATGGAGCATTTTTCGTTTGCATTTATATTTACTAGGGTGCTCTAAAAAAACTTAGTTATTTTTAAATTAAGCCACAGGATTTGTTTTGATTGGTTTGATAAAAAATAAATTAGACAGTGGTTTTACAAACAGTATAAAAGTTTGTAAAAGTCGACTAATTAATCCATGAAAATTCCAGATATTTATTTCTTCCAACACCTCTGGAACACCCTAATGTGCGTACGTGTTTATAGACATAGATACAGTTTGCTTTCTTCCATTTTCGAATTAATAAGTAAACACAACACTGAATGGGCCGGGAGAAACCGAAAGCGCGTGTGTTGTTTGCGGGGATGGATGCTGGGTGGGAAACTGTACACGTACTGGGCCTGAGCGAGACGGTCGGGCGGCTTCCATTTGATTTGATTGATCCAAAAAGGCGGCTAATGGCGGCTGCGTTCGGTAAAGCCTTGCGGATGATTGCTAATTTGCCGGGGAAATACCGAATACCGCTGATGGTTGCTTTTTGCCGAAAACGGTGCGATAGGAAATTGTTGTCTCTTAGACGTCTATTTAGTTTGTCAAAAATGTTTCGAGACTTATAGGCAGCGTATGGAGAGAAGATTTTCCCGCAAAAATGATTAGCATTGGGTACCGGTTACTGCGCAGGTCCACATTTTGTCATGAATCCCCTCCCTCTGCGTTCGGAGGAAGTATTCAACCAGCGAAGGAGAGGAAGGTGTAGGAGACAGGATAGCTTTGCCTCAGAATTGCAAGCATGTGATAATCACCTTGCAAACATAGGCATGCGCTTTAAGTATTTATTGTTAGGAGAACTCTAATGTTGGTAATATATAGAATTATGATATTATACAAAATCAGTCAACATAATAGAAACTCGAATTCCAGTTTGGGCCGAACTACAACTTTCCCGGTAAAATTTCTCGTTCTTATTTATCCCAAGCTGATCCCAAGACGAATCGATTAGTTAAAAAATCTTGTAAATCGGTCCATCCGTTTGTGAGTTATGTATATTGCATCAAAGGAAATTAATCGTTTGTTTGAGAAACTGCTTATGTAACATTTTTGGCCCAAATGAGATTTTTATGTATTCTGAATCATTGTCCAAAAATACGTATTCTGGCCAGAGCTTTAAATAATTGAATATTTTTGGTGAAGCCCATCGGCTATTCATTTAGATTTCGTAAAGTAGTAAATTACTGTAAAACTAAACACTTCAATGTTGATTTCAACAATTACTCACATAGATCTGACCCCGACGTTAAACTGAGGGGCAATTTTAGTGCCAAAAGTCAACATAATCAAGGCCAATTATGTTTTCTTTAAACGCAGTGACCATTCTCAGTACCAGTCAAATAAATGAATATACGAAGAAGAAAACTGAGTAAGTCATTCTATGTTTTGAATAGACATTCGACGATTGTCAATATTCGGCCCAAAGTTGCTTGTTGAAGGTGAATATTTTATGCTCTGATTCTGGCAAAAAAATATTGAAAACAAATTTTAATCCTTTTTCCTTCTACTTCTTGGTTTCATCCTTCATCCTTCATCCTTTTCCATTCTCCCTTCTTCTTTTCCTCATTTTTCATCCTCCTTGCATTTTCTTTTTTCAAAGTTCATGACACTCCTTTCAAGAAGCTCGAAAGCCTCTTTTCAAGGGCCCCAGTTCATTTCAAAAGGTCTGAAATCTTCTTTCAAGAGGCCTCAGCCTTCTTTCAAGAGATCTGAAAGCCTTCTTTTAAAAGGCCTCGGAAGCCCTTCAAAAGGCCTGGAAGCCTCCTTCAAAAGGCCTGAAGCCTCCTTTCAAAAGTCTGGAAGCCTCCTTCAAAAGGCTCTGAAGCCTCCTTTCAAAGGCCTCGAAGCCTCCTTTCAAAAGTCTGGAAGCCTCCTTCAAAGGCCTGGAATCCTCCTTTCAAGAAGCTCGACAGGCCCTTTAAGAGGCTCTGGAAGACTCTTTCAAGAGTCCTGAAAGGCCCATTCTCAAGAGGCCTGAAATCTTCTTTCAAGAGGCCTGAAAGCCTCCTTCCAAGATGCCTGAAACCCTCTTTCAAGAGGCCCGGAAGCCTCCTTCAAGAGGCCTGGAGCCTCCTTCAAGAGGCCTGGAAGCCTCCTTCAAGAGGGCCCGGAAGCCTCCTTTCAAGAGGCCCGAAGCCTCCTTCCAAGAGGCCTGGAAGCCTCCTTCCAAGAGGCCTGGAAGCCTCCTTCCAAGAGGCTCGGCCTCCTCCAAGAGGCCTCAGGCCTCCTTCCAAGAGGCTCAGCCTCCCTTCCAAGAGGGCCTGGAAGCCTCCTTCCAAGAGGCCTGGAAGCCTCCTTCCAAGAGGCCTGGAAGCCTCCTCCAAGAGGCCTGGAAGCTCCTTCCAAGAGGCCCCGGAAGCCTCCTCCAAGAGGCCTGGAAGCCTCCTCCAAAGAGGCTCAAGCCTCCTCCAAGAGGCTCTGGAAGCCTCCTTCCAAGAGGCCCGGAAGCCTCCTTCCAAGAGGCCTGGAAGCCTCCTTCCAAGAGGCCCTGGAAGCCCTCCTTCCAAGAGGCCTCAGCCTCCTCCAAGAGGCCCGGAAGCCTCCTCCAAGAGGCCCGGAAGCCTCCTTCCAAGAGGCCTCAAGCCTCCAAGAGGCCTGGAAGCCTCCTCCAAGAGGCTCTGGAAGCCTCCTCCAAGAGGCCCTGGAAGCCTCCTTCCAAGAGGCCTGAAGCCTCCTTCAAGAGGCCTGAAGCCTCCTTCAAGAGGCCCGGAAGCCTCCTTTCAAGAGGCCCTGGAAGCCCTCCCTTCAAGAGGCCTGGAAGCCTCCTTTCAAGAGGCCTGGAAGCCTCCTTCAAGAGGCCTCGAAGCCTCCTTCAAGAGGCCTGGAAGCCTCCTTCAAGAGGCCCAGCCTCCTTCAAGAGGCCCGGAAGCCTCCTTCAAGAGGCCTGGAAGCCTCCTTCAAGAGGCCCAGCCTCCTCTCAAGAGGCCTGGAAGCCCTCTCAAGAGGCTCAGCCTCCTTCAAGAGGCCCTGGAAGCCCTTCAAGAGGCCTCGAAGCCTCCTTCAAGAGGCCTGAAGCCTCCTTCAAGAGGCCCGGAAGCCTCCTTCAAGAGGCTCAGGCCCTCCCTTCAAGAGGCCCGGAAGCCTCCTTCAAGAGGCCTGGAAGCCCCTTCAAGAGGGCTCAGCCCTTCAAGAGGCCTCCTTCAAGAGACCTGGAAGCCTCCTTCAGAGAGAAGCCTCCTTTCAAGAGGCCCCAGCCCTTCAAGAGACTCGGAAGCCTCCTTCAAGAGGCTCTGGAAGCCTCCTTCAAGAGGCCTGGAAGCCTCCTTCAAGAGGCCCAGCCTCCCTTCAAGAGGCTCGGAAGCCTCCTTCAAGAGGCCCGGAAGCCTCCTTCAAGAGGCCCAGCCTCCTTCAAGAGGCTCGCCAGCCTCCTTCAAGAGGCCCCAGCCCCTTCAAGAGGCCAGCCCTCCTTCAAGAGGCCTGGAAGCCTCCTTCAAGAGGCCCCAGCCTCCTTCAAGAGGCCCAGCCTCCCTTCAAGAGGCCTGGAAGCCTCCTTCAAGAGGCCCGGGAAGCCTCCTTCAAGAGGCCCGGAAGCCCTTCAAGAGGCCTGGAAGCCTCCTTCAAGAGGCCCTGAAGCCTCCTTCAAGAGGCCTCGAAGCCTCCTTCAAGAGGCCCCAGCCTCCTTCAAGAGGCCTGGAAGCTCCTTCAAGAGGCTCAAGCCTCCTTCAAGAGGGCCCTGGCCCTTCAAGGCCCGGAAGCCTCCTTTCAAAGAAGGCCCAGCCTCCCTTTCCAAGAGGCCTGAAGCCTCCTTCAAGAGGCCTCAGCCTCCCTTTCAAGAGGCTCGAAGCCTCCTTCAAGAGGCCCAGAAGCCTACTTTAAAGAGGCCTCAGCCTCCTTCAAGAGACTCAGCCTCCTTCAAGAGACTTGGAAGCCTTTCAAGAGGCCTGAAGCCTCCTTTCAAGAGGCCCGGAAGCCTCCTCCCTCAGAGCCCCCTGGAAGCCTCCTTCCAAGAGGCCTGAAGCCTCCTTCAAGAGGCCCGGAAGCCTCCTTCAAGAGGCCCGGAAGCCCTTCAAGAGGCCTGGAAGCCTCCCTTCAAGAGGCCCAGCCTCCTTCAAGAGGCCTGGAAGCCTCCTTCAAGAGGCCCGGAAGCCTCCTTCAAGAGGCCCAGCCTCCTCCAAGAGGCCCGGAAGCCTCCTTCCAAGAGGCCCGGAAGCCCCTTCCAAGAGGCCTGAGCCCTCCAAGAGGCCCCAGCCTCCTCCAAGAGGCCTCCCGGAAGCCTCCTCCAAGAGGCCCCAGCCTCCTTCCAAGAGGCCTGGAAGCCTCCTCCAAGAGGCCTGGAAGCCCCTTCCAAGAGGCCCGGAAGCCTCCTCCAAGAGGCCCAGCCTCCTTCAAGAGGCCTCAGCCTCCTTCAAGAGGCCTGGAAGCCTCCTTCAAGAGGCCTGGCCCAGCCTCCTTCAAGAGGCCTGGAAGCCTCCTTCAAGAGGCCTCGAAGCCTCCTTCAAGAGGCCTCAGCCTCCTTCAAGAGGCCTGGAAGCCCCTTCAAGAGGCCTGGAAGCCTCCTTCAAGAGGCCTGGAAGCCTCCTTTCAAGAGGCCTGGAGCCTCCTTCAAGAGGCCCCAGCCTCCCTTCAAGAGGCCTGGAAGCCTCCTTTCAAGAGGCCCTGGAAGCCTCCTTTCAAGAGGCCTCAAGCCCCTTCAAGAGGCCAGGCCTTCAAGAGGCCTGAAGCCCCTTCAAGAGGCTCAGAAGCCTCCTTCAAGAGGCCTCAGCCTCCTTCTCAAGAGGCCTGGAAGCCTCCTTCAAGAGGCTGGAAGCCTCCTTCAAGAGGCTCTGGAAGCCTCCTTCAAGAGGCCTGGAAGCCTCCTTTCAAGAGACTCAGCCTCCTTCAAGAGACCTCGGAAGCCTCCTTCAAGAGACTCGGAAGCCTCCTTCAAGAGAGACTGGAAGCCTCCTTTCAAGAGGCCTCAGCCTCCTTCAAGAGGCCTCGGAAGCCTCTTCAAGAGGCCCGAAGCCTCCTTCAAGAGGCCCGGAAGCCTCCTTCAAGAGGCCCGGAAGCCTCCTTTCAAGAGGCCCGAAGCCTCCTTCAAGAGGCCTGAAGCCTCCTTCAAGAGGCTCAGCCTCCTTCAAGAGGCTCAGCCTCCTTCAAGAGGCCCTGAAGCCCTCCCTTCAAGAGGCCCCAGCCTCCCTTCAAGAGGCCTCGAAGCCTCCCTTCAAGAGGCCTCAGCCTCCTTCAAGAGGCCCGGAAGCCTCCTTCAAGAGGCCTCAGCCCTTCAAGAGGCCTGGAAGCCTCCTTCAAGAGGCCTGAAGCCTCCTTCAAGAGGCCTGGAAGCCTCCTTCAAGAGGCCCGGAAGCCTCCTTCAAGAGGCCTGGAAGCCTCCTTCAAGAGGCCTGGAAGCCTCCTTTCAAGAGGCCTCAGCCTCCTTTCAAGAGGCCTGAAGCCTCCTTCAAGAGGCCTGGAAGCCTCCTTCAAGAGGCTTGAAGCCTCCTTCAAGAGGCCTGGAAGCCTCCTTCAAGAGGCCTGGAAGCCCTCCTTTCAAGAGGCCCTGTAGCCTACTTTAAAGAGGCCTGGAAGCCTCCTTCAAGAGACTTGGAAGCCTCCTTCAAGAGACTCTGGAAGCCTTTTTCAAGAGGCCTCGGAAGCCTCCTTCAAGAGGCCTGGAAGCCCTCCTCCTCAGAGGCCCTGGAAGCCTCCTTCCAAGAGGCTCGGAAGCCTCCTTCAAGAGGCCTGGAAGCCTCCTTTCAAGAGGCCTCGAAGCTTCCCTTTAAAGAGGCTTGAGGCCTCCTTCCAAGAGGCCTCGGAAGCCCTTTAAAGAGGCTTGGAAGCCCTTCCAAGAGGCCCAGGAGCCTTTTCAAGAGGCTCGGAAGCCTTTTCTATAAAACTCGGAAGCCTCCTTTCAAGAGGCCTGGATGCCCTCCTTCAAGAGGCCCGGAAGTCTCCTTTCAAGAGGTCTGAAGCCTCCTTCAAGAGGCCTGGAAGCCTCCTTCAAGAGACCTGGAAGCCTTTTCAAGAAGCTCGAAGCCTCCTTTCAAGAGGCCCTGAAAGCCCTCCTTCAAGAGGCCTCGGAAAGCCTCCTTCAAGAGGCCTGGAAAGCCTCTTCAAGAGGCCCGAAAGCCTCTTTCAAGAGGCCTCGGAAGCCTCCTTTCAAGAGGCTCAAGCCTCCTTTCAAGAGGCCTGGAAGCCTCCTTCAAGAGGCCTGGAAGCCTCCTTCAAGAGGCTCGGAAGCCTCCCTTCAAGAGGCCCAGCCTCCTTCAAGAGGCCTGGAAGCCTCCTTCAAGAGGCCCGGAAGGCTCCCTTCAAAAGGCTCGGAAGCCCCCCTTCAAGAGGGCCCGGAAGCCCCTTCAAGAGGCCTGGAAGCCTCCTTCAAGAGGCCCGAAGCCTCCTTCAAGAGGCCCGGAAGCCTTCAAGAGGCCTCAGCCTCCTTCAAGAGGCCTGGAACCTCCTTCAAGAGGCCTGGAAACCTCCTTCAAGAGGCCCTGGAAGCCTCCTTCAAGAGGCCTGGAAACTCCTTTCAAGAGGCCTGGAAGCCTCCTCTCAAGAGGCCTGGAAGCCTCCCTTCAAGAGGGCTCAGCCTCCTTCAAGAGGCCCGGAAGCCTCCTTCAAGAGGCCCGGAAGCCTCCTTTCAAGAGGGCCTGGAAGCCTCTTTCAAGAGGCCTGGAAGCCTCCTTCAAGAGGCCTGAAGCCTTCTTTCAAGAGGCCTGGAAGCCCTCCTTCAAGAGGCCTGGAAGCCTCCTTTCAAGAGGCTCGGAAGCCTCCTTCAAGAGGCCTGGAAGCCTCCTTCAAGAGGGCCCCGAAGCCTCCTTTCAAGAGGCCTGGAAGACTCCTTCAAGAGGGCTCGGAAGTCTCCCTTCAAGAGGCCTGGAAGCCTCCTTTCTAGGAGGCCTCGAAGCTCCTTTCAAGAGACCTGGAAGCCCTCCTTTCAAGAGACCTGGAAGCCTCCTTCAAGAGGCCTGAAACCTCCTTTCAAGAGGCCTGAAGCCTCCTTCCAAGAGGCCTGGAAGCCTCTTTCCAGCTGGCCTGGAAGCCTCCTTCAAGAGGCCCGGAAGCCTCCTTCAAGAGTCCCGGAAGCCTTCTTTCATGAGGCCCGGAAGCCCTTCGAGAGGCCTGGAAGCCTCCTTTCAAGAGGCCTCGGAAACTTCCTTCAAGAGGCCTGGAAGCCTCCCTTCAAGAGGCCCCAGCCTCCTTCAAGAGGCCTGGAAGCCTCCCTTTCAAGAGGCCCAGCCTCCTTCAAGAGGCCTGGAAGCCTTCTTCAAGAGGCTCAGCCTCCTTCAAGAGGCCCGGAAGCCTCCTTCAAGAGGCCTGGAAGACTCCTTTCAAGAGGCCTGAAGTCTCCTTCAAGAGGCCTGGAAGCCTCCTTTCTAGATGCCTGAACCCTCCTTTCTAGGAGGCCTGGAAGCCTCCTTCAAGAGACTCGGAAGCCTCCTTCAAGAGACTCCGAAGCCTCCTTCAAGAGGCCTGGAAGCCTCCTTCCAAGAGGCTCTGGAAGCCTCTTTCCAAAGGCTCTGAAGCCTCCTTCAAGAGGCCCAGCCTCCTTCAAGAGTCTCGAAGCCTTCTTTCATGAGGCCTGAAGCTTCCTTCAAGAGGCTCGGAAGCCTCTTCAAAAAGCCTGGAAGCCTCTTTAAGATGCACGGAAACCTCATTCTCAAGAGGCTCGAAGCCTCCTCTTCAAGAGGCCTGGAAGCCTCCTTTCAAGTGGCCTGGAAACCTCCTTCAAGAGGCCTGGAAACCTCCTTCAAGAGGCCTGGAAGCCTCCTTCAAGAGGCTCGGAAACTCCTTCAAGAGGCCTGGAAGCCTCCTTTCAAGAGGCCTGGAAGCCTCCCTTCAAGAGGCCTCGGAAGCCTCCCTTCAAGAGGCCTGAAGCCTCCTTCAAGAGGCCTCAGCCTCCCTTCAAGAGGCCTGGAAGCCTCCTTCAAGAGGCCCGGAAGCCTCCCTTCAAGAGGCCCAGCCTCCCTTCAAGAGGCCTCGGAAGCCTCCTTCAAGAGGGCCTGGAAGCCTCCTTTCAAGAGGCCTTCAGCCTCCTTTCAAGAGGCCTGGAACCCTCCTTCAAGAGGCCTGGAAGCCTCCTTTCAAGAGGCCCGGAAGCCTCCTTTCAAGAGTCTCGGAAGCCTTCTTCATGAGGCCTGAAGCTCTTTCAAGAGGCCTCGAAGCCTTTCAAAAGCTCGGAAGCCTCTTTTTAAGAGGCATGGAAACCTCATTTCAAGAGGCTCGGAAGCCTCCTTTCAAGAGGCTCGGAAGCATCCTTTCAAGAGACTCGGAATCATAACAATACATGATATGGACTTGTTTGATATAAAAGATAGAAGAACGGGCAACGATCTCAAAAATTAACACCGAAATATTATTTAAATGTCATAATATGCTATAAATAAGAACGAGCACTTGATATTGATCACTTCTTACAAATAACACAACTCATGATATTTGATGGACCTATATGGACACAATGGGGTGCTATTGGTTTTGTACTAAGCGGTGTTGACGTGATAGACCGATAGGTCTGAATTCCAGAATGATTTGGAGAACCTAGAACATCCGTAGCAATATTGATAGCATCCCATTCACCACCCTTGAAAAATAAAATTTAAGACATTCTTTTGGCAATAGCGGATAGCTAGGCCCGAGATGCGAGTTGTCGTCGAGCAGCTCAATGCGATAATCGAGTGCATCAGTGGTCGAAATAATGGTAGTCGGTCTCCGAATCGGGGATCAACGTCACTCTCCTGGCCGATTCGAAAGCTTCCCTGTCAATAACGGCAGCTGGGTTGCTGATAGGTCTTTGAAGGCGGCGATTTGTTGCGAAATCCCTAGCAACGAACAAAGCTCCAGTGCCGATTTTTGTTCCCGAGGAATCAATTGTTTCTTCAAAATTCTTTTTGTCAACATTAGGCTAATATCTAGTGGAGGTAAATATGATAATTACTTTCAATTGGTAATAAATTATGATAACAGCATATTCCTATGTACAGAAATCAAAACATTTCCGATCAATGTTTTGTCAAAATATTCGGGCTCAACCGGGATTTGAACCCGGGACCTCTCGCACCCAAAGCGAGAATCATACCCCTAGACCATTGAGCCGACCGACGAAATAAATGTGAAATGTTTTCATATTCATTTCGCCCAAAACTCCACTGAATACACGATGCCAATCAAAGCACTGATTGATTGCAGCTCCGAAGCAACGTGCGATGGAAACAACAAAAGCTGTAAAACCTGCTGCATGTGGGGTAAGCATGGTCTACGGTTGCGTTGGTTGGCTGGTGAGCGAACGAACAAGTTTGTTTTTACTATTTTTGCTTGCTCGTTCAATTTCGATACAATGTGGTGGCCTATACGTCGTTGTTATCGAGGTGCATTCGTGAGCTGCCCGCAGCTGCCCGTGTATAAAATTTATTCCAAACATAGAGAAATCACTCGAATGGTGCACATTTTGATTCGCTCAATGTGTAAGCGGCTCAATGGTCTAGGGGTATGATTCTCGCTTTGGGTGCGAGAGGTCCCGGGTTCAAATCCCGGTTGAGCCCGGATAACTTTTTAAGACCGTTTAATTAGAAGACATTCTTTTCAAATTTTTATTCCAAAATGCGTAAAAATACTTTCAAATCATTTAAGCTTGTTTTGTTTGAAAAAAGGAGTCCACATTTCAAAGTCATAGTTTTGAATCAATATCTACCTTATCACCATCAAAATATTATCAATTAGGTTATATTACGAAAGTGTCCATGAGTAATTATTGCTATTTTCAACGCATAGCAATGTTAAGAAAAAGTTTCTACCTTTCTTGTAAAAGTTTTGCTCTAGAAGAAAATATTATATATTTCCTCTAAAGGTCTAAATAGTATCAAATTAATCGACTGAACAGTAAAGTTTGTTTGCACGTGTCCAATAGCCTGGGACATGGATATATGAAAAAAATAAATTTTCGTTCCCTCATATTTTTCAGAAGCCTTTTGGGTCTTACAATGCTTGTGCAAAATTTCAGATCAATCGGTGAAACTATATTTTAGCGCCGGCGATTTTAATTTTCCATAGGATTTACTATGGGGAAATTTAACTTTACAAAGAAAAAATCCCCAAGGTGTCCCATTATTCTCTAACAATAAATCGATCCAACTACATCATAGGAAATTTTACCAGCAAACTTTCATTGGAAGACCGCAAAGTGATCCGATGCTCGTGAAAAATGTTATTTACATAAAACTAATTGCTGTATGAACGCAAGGCTCATTGTACTTTTTGTTCCAGCATCACTGCTGTCTGCTGCTTGCTGTTGTTTGTTCGGCACCACTTTACGTGAAGGATTCGCTTAGAATGAATGAAAAGCTGGTTACTTGGGATACGTTTATTGGCCTTGCTGTTTGAGTCTTCGTTCTTCTAGGTAGAAGAAATTCAACCAAATTTCAATGAAGGTGTGATTAACAAAAGAGGCATGTAACGCACACTTTCCACACGCAACGCAACGAAGCGACTATAGATACGAGGTATAGGTTAGCCTTCATTCTCGACGTCAATAGTTCCAAGCTGGTCTGAGCGGGAATTTTTTTTCGATGCTGGTTTCTTTAGGAAATTTCTATATTTCCATATTCTTACTTTCGAGAAGCTTTCTGCTGTTTCTAAAAGAGTGAGATAAGATTCTGTGATACTGATTTCAGAAAAGAATTTTTATGAAGTTCTTTTACTTCTTTGATATTTGATTGATATGCCAATAATTCAAATCAAAGACTTGAATGATAATTAATTTTTTATTTTTCAGAGGGTATTCCTTTGACTTTCACACAAACTATTCTGTCAGCCGCGTATTTTTTTTAAATTATGAAGTGATGATTTATTTATTTAGTTTACATCTAAACAGTAATGATGTGGATAGTTAATAGTTATATTTTAAAATCATGAACTACTGTACAAATAGTTCTTAATATCACCGTTGATGTTGTACACGAATATTTTGAGTTCATATGTAGGAATGTGTCATAAAATAGATTTAATAAATATGCTTTAAACCAAAATTCAAAAAAATCACTTATTTATTAATATACTTGAGACAAAAGAACCAGTTCAAAACAACCTAATAGATTAATCTTAAGTGCTTTCAAATTGTTTTCTATGAGAAAATATATTATCCAATTCTATAAGATCGTTATAATTTAATTTTTTAGTTTATTTATTTATTTATTCTTTTCCATCAACAGGCTCAAAATAGCCCCAATGATGTTGGTAATAGATGCAGAATTATATATGTAATTAATTTCTTTGATAAATTTGTTTAATTGAATTCCATGATGTGACGTTGATTTAAAATGGTATGTGATAAATTTTGATGTGAAAATCATCTCTCATACATTCTAGATTTTTTTCTATAATCTGTATTAACGATATTTTAACTCAAGGCAAAACAAATCTAGGAATCTCCTAAACTATTTCACAATTTAGAAGTCTTCGATTTGAATAATCGGTATGTCAATCAAGCATCAACGCACCAGAGCAAGTTCATTAAATTATTCTTCGGAAATCAGTATCACAGGTAACACAGCAAATAGTTTTGAAAGTTCAAAGACTTGTAAAATTGCTGCTAATTCCATTAAACGAATTACAATAGATATTCAATTAAATTTGACTGAGTTTTTACAAGCAGGCACAGTTTGAATTCAATTCGATTTAAAGTAACAATAAGATCAATTAGATATTATGTCTATTTGCATGCTCCAAATATGTGCATGAAAATACATTTAAAATCCCAACATATTTGTATCTGTGTATCTTATCTAAATCTTTTTAGAAATACTGGAAATCTTTCCTGAAAATTAGAATTTGGGAGTATAAATATAAATATCAAAAAGATTACCAGTTCCAAAAATGCCGATCAGACCAGCTTCTGAACTATTGACGTCGAGAATGAGAGGCTTCAAACCTATACTCTCGCATCTATAGTCGCTTGTTGCGTCGTGTGTGGAAAGTGTGCGTTACATGCCTCTTTTGTTAATCACACCTTCATTGAAATTTGCTGAATTTCTTCTACCTAGAAGGACGATGACTCAAACAGCAAGGCCAATAAACGTATCCCTAGTAACCTGCTTTTCATTCATGCTAAGCGAATCCTCCACGCAAAGGGGTGCCTGTACAAACAACAGCAAGCAGCAGACGGCAGTGATGCTGGAACAAAAAGTACAATGAGCCTTGCGTTCATACAGCAATTAGTTTTATGTAAATAACATTTTCACGAGCGTCGGATCACTTTTGCGGTCTTCCAATGAAAGTTTGTTGGTAAAATTTCCTATGATGAAGTTGATCGATTTATTGTTAGACAATAATGGGACACCTTGTAGATTTTTTCTTTGTAAAGTTAAATTTCCCCATAGTAAATCCTATGAAAAATTAAAATCGCCTGCGCTTAATTATAGTTTCACCGATTGATCTGAAATTTCGCATAAGCATTATAGGACCCAAAAGGCTTGCAAAAACCATGCAGGAAGTGAAAATAAAATTTTGTCCCACCCTAGTGTCCAACGTTTAAACATTCATATCTTTTCTACAAATAGTTTCTAGTTATATCTTTTTATTAAATTTTTATTAATATGGAAGAAAAGTTTCATTCGGTTGATCCCGATGGACGACGCATCGATCGATACACAGCATGGTGAATTGAAAAGCGCTCCAGTATTGTTATGCATATGCATAAAAACATTTATTATCTGTTCGCAATGCAACATTGTAAGCAAATCGACCCAGTGACAAAAACAAAAAGGTTCATCTGCTTACAAAATACCGTCATCGATCGTGCAAGTATCGAATAATACGAATGCTAAGAAGCGTAAGAAAATCGAACCAAGCGAGAAACAAAGCAAAATATATTTAAGGCATTACGACTTTCCACACTTGAACGAATAGCCAAGCATCAGCAAACGCGTTTCTTCCTCCGGAGAACAATCGACCGGAGGAAGAAAGGAGAAATATCGAAACTAAAGAAGGACTACGCTGAGAAAAAAAAGCCTATGGCCAAAACCAAAAGTGAAACTCCACCAAAGAAGCAATAATAAGAATATATTATTGAAATTGCGTTCTTCCCGAAACGATGACAAGAGGGAATGGACGGAAAGCGGGGGCGACGTTCGCTGGAGATCGAAAGAACGAGAAAAAAAAACTTGAAATCTTATAACAAGGCACTGATCGTTTTATTTATTTTTTGCCCCTCGTCGTTCGTTCGGTCGATCGTTCATTCGCCAGCGCTGATGCTGCTTTGCCGTTCTTTCTTTCCTGGTCTGGCCTCGCGTGTGAGACCAGCTGGGCCGCCGGCCGTACTGCCATACGGCTCCAGGGTTCCAGCGTGGAAACTGACAGCGGTTACTAAGCAGATCGCGATGAGTTGTGATTTTCCCTTACTGTAATTCGAACAATCAAGCGGTATAATTCAGTTTGAATCCCGGATTTCTGAGAGGAATTCGTCATAACCACAGCGGGATTTGTCGTATCCATGCGAGAAATTCGTTTAAATCTTTGGGAGATTCGACTGAATTCTGCGAGGAAATCGTATGAATCCCTTCGAGGGATTCGTCTGAATCTGTTAGAGGGAATCATATTATCGTTTTGAGATACTCGTCTGCATCTTTTCGAGGATTTTGTCTGAAATTTTGGGAGGGATTCTTCTTAAACCCTTCAAAAGATCTATCTGAAACCCTCCCAGAGTTTTGTCTAAAGCTTGCAAAGAAAAGCGTCTGAACCCCTTCGAGAAATGTGTCTGAATCCATCTGACTTCCTTAAGGAACACGTTTGAATCCTTTCGAGGGAGTCGTCTAAATTTTCTGTGAGGGATTCGTCTGGACACCTTCTGTGGATTCGTCTGAATTCATGCGAGAATCCTCACAGCTCCGGACTAATCCCTGAGAGTCTCACAATTCAGAACCGGTTGGGAACATCTGGTGAGGGTCGATTGCATAGACGATGACGACGAGCAGCGCATGTGTGTGTGAAGAAGATCTTCTCAATAACAAGCCTGCAGCACCAACAGCAACAAAATAACGACGGACAACCAGATCCAAAGTCTCCGAAAAGCATCACCCTTTCTTTCTTACTCATTCTCCAGTTCTCCTTCGTTGGCTCGTGAGGAAAATTTGATTGATACCCTGAGATAAATGGTCCATCATTAGTCATTTTGAAGGTTTCTTTTCCCTGGTCTTCTGCTGCTCGTTTGTTGACTCCAGCGATTTCCGTAGTGGGTCTTCCTCGGAAATATTCAGCCAATGATTCGTCTATGATCAGCGCAGAGGTAGTGATGACCTTGCTCCCCTCTCCCCCTGTTTATTGGATGGTGTTGTTTGTTGCTTTTCGGCCAGTCATGCGCAAGTACGAACATCGAATCGATCGATAGCAAATCCCGTAAACTACATATTCGTCGTAATCGAGGAATACGCACCCAAGCCCAAGCAGGAGGTACACCTTCACAACAGAACGACCCAAAGTGGAACGGACACACACAGGACGGATCCGATCACCCTCGCAATCTTTCTTTGCCTGCCGTTTTGGGACTTGTTGTGAAGCTGCTGCCGTTGTTGCTTCTTGTTCTTCGTGACGACGGCGATCACCTCCGAGCATGAGCATTGAGCAGCAACAGAAAGGCTCGGGCAGGATCAGATGCTATATGGTACAATGGTTCGCATTGGCTTCCGATTCCTTCCAGTGGGTCATACGGGGCGCAAATACACGGAGTACGGACTTGTGAGTTGCGATTTGTGTTCAGTTGACTGTGGGTTACGACGACGATGGATGAGGGCAGGAGGAGGACGGCCGCAACGAGAAGAAGGTCTCTCCTCGCCCGTTCCATGTTTGGGTCGTGCGATGATATGGGCTTGGTTTGGCTTGTTGACTTTTTAACCGTTGGAATTATTGGCTGGTCGTCTTCGGTTGTTGCTTTTGTCGTCAGTCCTATACAAACAAGAAATTTGCTTGGCTTTGGTATTTGAGGGTGGTTCTCGTTAGCCGTGTTTTATTGGTTTTGAATTTGACTGGTGAAATGTGTGCGAAAGAGTGACTGTTAAACATTCCTGAAAAAATCTCATGTTACTTCATTTGCAGTAACACTGTTCAATTGATCATGTAGAGGAAGACATTTTTTTCGACCAATTAATCGATTTGATGAAGCAGTCAATCTTAATTAAATTATTACAATAAGAAAGCTCCCCAGGGAAAAATGATTTCCAAATGCCACCTTTTGATACATGCCAATGCTTTTGTGCATGTTTCTATCTTATTGCATATTCAAAAAAATTCTAGAAAAAGATTTAACTGTCATAATAGTTTTATTTGCACTGAATTCTGTACTTCAGTGGAACCTTCGAAGACTCTTTCTAGTTCTCATGTAGTTCAGTATTACTTCCTTCCAGTTCTATAATCATCGCAAACTTTATCAGCTATCTTCAGGAACTTTCAGAAATGTTTACCAGATCCTAGGAAATCACAATGGTTTTTCGCCTTTTATAAGTATTCCGAAGTCATACGAACTTCCAGAAATTGCAATGAGTTACAATAATTCTTACAAGTTTTCTGAAGTTCATACCGACCTCTGCTGCCCCTACAAGTATAAATATCCCAGTTTGGCTTTCCAGACATCACTGAGTCCATCCATGAAGTCTTTCAAGCTTTATTCTATCCTATAGTGACTTCTCGGTATAATCATGGATTTTCAGACCTTTGGAAATTCTCTTTCTTTCTGTAACGCATTGATAGACAATTTCACGGATCTCTCATAGTGACAAAATCTATTCAAAGTCGTGGGCGAAATCGGATTGTATTGTTCGAGTCACCACTGTATTGGTACTTGACAAGAAGAAATTCTACAAGGTCATCAATACTATACAACCCTTTCTATAAAAATGGATGGTTTTCCATCGAACTAAAACTTTTTTTATTATCTTTATTAAGGAGACTTCCAACCCTAGGCTGGCTCGTCTCCGAACTACAACATTTTATGGTTCATCCAGATGAAAATTTTTCACTTCTCATCTATGCAAACATTCGTGATTGACAGAAATTTCTGAGAAAAATCTATCAAAAAATTACGAAAGGATGATCACAATTGGCTTAGCTTAGCTTGATTGACTGTACCCATCGTAGTTGCTAGTCGTGACCAATTGAATAGTTTCCTGGTCATTGGTCATACAAGAGGCCGAGAAACCCTCTGAATCTCCATGAGCGCACTGGAAAGGAATAGTATGTTAGTTGGAGGGGAAATATATTGGAAATCTCCTCGGTAAGCGACTATTTTTTTTTTTTTTTGAGCGACGCCATATCCATGATGATAAAAAAAGGAAAAGCAACTCGTGACTAACGTATTTTTCCAAAGACTAATTCGATATATTAACTACTTCGCGACGACTAAGACATACACTGTACTCGCTTGTTCGATGGCTACTGGAAACTATTGAAGATCGCGCTTGTTTCAACTGGAACAAAGCGCAATTCATGCGCATGAGCCACCGAACACCAGATAGATCATCGGTTCTCAACCTGGGGTACATGTATCCCTGGGGGTACTTTTGCTAGCCGCAGGGGGTACCTTGGACAAAAATGCGTAGTGGCGAACTTAGTACAATTCCAATCAAACATATTGATAATGTTTTGATAATTTAGTATTTTTGTATTTCAAAACTTTGTCTTGTACATAATATTCATAGCGATCAGTAAATCAAAGCCAACAGAATCCTGACTTCTACAACCAAGGGCTACGGTAACAAAAAATCGAACGAATGAACAAATTAAAAAAAAAACTATGCGATCTACCTGATCGAAACAAAATGTTTAAGAATATGCTTCTTAACTAAAATCATTCGATTCGGAAGCCTTCGTTTGACAGGATGAAGGCTTTTTTTTTCGAAAAACTGGGTTGTCTCGTTGTAAGAGGATTAGAAGCATTTTTCTACGCTTCTCGGAAGCGTTCTTCCAAACTGTTCGAAAGTCACCTTTCAAGAGGCTTGGACGACTCCTTTCAAGAAATCTAGAAACCTCGTTCTAAGAAGGATCAGAAGGCTACTGTCAAAACGCCCTTTAAGGGCTCGTGAGCCTACTTCTAAGAGCCTCCTTTCAAGAGGTCCGGAAGCCTCCTGCCAAGAGGCCCAAAAGCCTCCTTTTAAGAGGCCTGAAAGCCTCCTTTAAAGAGTCCCGGAAGTCTTGTTTTAAGGGGCCCGGACGCCTCCTTTAAAGAGGTCCGGAGACCTTGTTTTAAGAGGCCCGGACGCCTCCTATCAAGAGGCTTGGGAGCCTTCTATCAAGAAGCTTGGAAGCTTCCTTTCAAGAGGCTTGGAAGCCGCCTTTCAATAGATTTGGAAGAAGCCTCCTCTCAGGATGCTCGGAAGGTTTCCTTCAAGAGGCTTGGGAACCTCCTTCAAGAGGTTCGGAAGGATCTTTAAGTGGCCTGGAAGCCTTGTTTTAAGTAGCTTGGCTGCCTTCTTTTCAAGAGGCTTGGGAGCCTCCTTTAAGAGGACGAAAGCACAGGGGTTAGACAAAAAGTTAATGATAGGCAAAATTTTGTCGAAATTCAAATTAGCGTAACTTTGGATAGAATAATCCAATTTTGATAAAAACCAGGATCATCAGGCGGAAACTCTTCTAGTATACTGTCCCCATGCAAAACCTCAGATTGGCCCTTGGCCACCGGAGATGTTCCGGGTTTTCTGAGGGTATGTTGAAAATGCATTTTTTTTTCTGCTTGTCATTTTATGTGACGTTTTATGGTTTCTCCAAAACTAGAACTAATATGCTGACCAATGCTGGCTGTAGATTGAGAATCCATCAATAGTACGCAGAGATAAGGTTATTTCCGTAAAAACGGTCCTGGGAACATTATGAAATGGATAACAGATCGGAATAATGCGATTATGAGTACCTAACTTCATGGCCTTGCGAGACGATGATTACAGAAAACATTTCCAGAATGATAGGTCAACTGCCACCCTTATAGCAGGTTCCAAGGGCCTTCCAAGAGGAGCCGGTTTCTGGCACCATCGGGAACCATGCATATATGGGTGTCTAAATTCATGTTTTCCCAAGACGATGAATATAGGATCATTATTCAAGATACATTTATAGGACTGTAAGACTCTCTGGCCATTTTGTACGGGTCCGGGTGTTCTGCGAAGTGATATTTGTTTAGGATATTTGCCCAATTCCACACCGTTTTTACAAAAATGGCCATATCTCTGCGTATTCCTAACGAATTTTTGATCTGCAGCCAGCATTGGTCAGCATATTAGTTCTAGTTTCTGGGGGAAGCAAAAAACATGACGACAGAAAACGTCACATAAAATGACAAGCAGAAGAAAAAATGCATTTTTCACATACCCCCAACAAACCCGGAACATCTCCGGTGGCCAAGGGACAATCTCAGTTTCCGCGTCCGATGGTTCCGGATTCACCAAAAATCGGATCACTCTACGCAAAGTTATGCTGATTTGAACTTCGACAAAATTTTGCCTATCTTAACCTTCTTGTTCAACCCTGTACTTGCAAAGCTCAAAAGGCTCTTTACAAGAGACCCGGAGGTTCCATTTAAAGACTCGAAGCCTCCTTTCAAGAAGCTCGGAAGTCTTCTTTCAAAAGCCCCAGATAACCTCCTTTAAAGAGGATCGGATGCCTCCTTCCACGAGGCCCGAAAGCGTCTTTCCAGAAGCTCTGGAAACCTTCTTTCAAGTGGATCGAAGGATTTCAAGAGGCCTCGAAGCTTCCTTTCAAGAGGTTCTGAAGTTTCCTCCCTCAAGAGGCCTTCTTCAAGAGGCAATGAAGCCTCTTTCAAAAGGCTCTGAAGCCTCCTTTAAGAGGCTCGGAAGCCCCCTTTCAAGTGGCTCGAAGCTTCCTTCAAGAGGTTCTGAAGCCTCCTCTCAAGAGGCCTTCTTTCAAGAGGCAATGAAGCCTCTTTCAAAGGCTCTGAAGCCTCCTTTAAGAGGCTCGGAAGCCTCCTTTCAAGAGGCTCTGAAGCTTCCTTTCAGGAGGCTGGAAGCCTCCTTTCAAGAGGCTCAGCCCTTTCAAGAGGCTCGGAAGCCTCTTCAAGAGGCTCGAAGCCTCTTCAAGAGGCTCGGAAGCCTTCTTCAAGAGGCCTCGAAGCCTCTTTCAAGAGGCTCTGAAGCCTTCTTTCAAGAGGTAATGAAGCCTCCTTTCAAAGGCTCTGGAAGCCTCCTTTCAAGAGGCTCTGAAGTCTCCTCAAAAGGCTCTGAAGCTTCCTTTAAGAGGCTCGGAAGTTTCCTTCCAAGAGGCTCGAAGCTTCCTTTCAAGAGGCTCGGAAGCCTCTTTCAAGAGGCCTGAAGCCTCTCTTTCAAGAGGCTCGGAAGCCTCCTATCAAGAGTACCTCAATTGATGCAAAAGTTCGAAGGGGTACCTCTCATTAAAAAGGTTGAGAACCGCTGGGATAGATAATTTATCATTTTCGCTACGACTAAAACACGCACTGCACTCGCTTGTTTCATGGCTACTGAATATACAAAAGGATGATCACAATTGGGGTGAACGTTTTGAAAAATTTTATGTTACTAAATAAGTTCGAAGTGACAGCGCTGAGGGCCGTGGAGCACGCATAGCGTTTGCCCTGCTTCGCTAAAATAGAAATGCATCGGTACAATATCGCAAGCCCATTTGAAGCAGGAACAAAAAGAGTTCATTGGGGAACATTAGACGAGCGAGGAAGCTGGTACCGCCAAAGGAACGAGCGCCTCTCCTCAGGGACGGGGAGTGCCGTCGCGTCGTCATAAAATGCCAAAAGAGGCCAAAGACGCTATGAGCTATGCAGCGCTCCTCAATAATATTAGAAAGGATCCGTAACTGAGAGACTTGCACGAGAATGTGGGGAAGGACATGCGCACCCAGAACGGAGAAAAGCTCTTCGAGTTGAAGCAGCATCCTCTAGTGATGCAAACGGATCCTTCAAGGAGTTAAAGAATTCCTTGACAGTCTATCTCGGATCTCTCGAGAGTACTCGAGGTTTGGACGAATCCTCCAGAGAGTTCAGACGAATCCCACAAAAGGAATTACAGAAGCAACCCTCGAAGGAATTGAAAGCGAATCCCTCGGTAAAACAGGGACGGAACGAGTTGATTATTTCGGATTGCTTTTGCGATTATAGGCGTAATCTTCTATTTTGTAAACAAAACATTGAAGGCGAATTCTCTGCTAGAACAAGCTACTTTCATGAGTGAAACCATTTGGTATGGATCCGACAGCATTAAGCTTTCCTCTACCAGATAAGGGAATTAGTTAATGATGAAAAGCTTGCATTCTCCGGAATCCATGAAGCAATGTTTGTTTACAAAATAAGATACGCCCCAAATCAAATGCAAATCTCAGTCCCTGATTTCCTTTTATCACTCAATCTGACACGGAAGTAAAAGAAAACAAAACACGGCAGCCGCAGCAGCAGCCACGACCATTCAAGCAGAACGACAGTCAGCGCATGATTTTGTATTATTTTCTCTCCCCATAATTTTCCATTGTTTCTGGTACGCCGCTCATATTCAACGACGTATGACCGTTTTTTTGTGGTAAAATGATTATTTCTTTACCCTTGCTCATTTAAGAGACTAGAACTAATGAATTAGTACCAACGGCTAGCATTCTTTTCTAGGCTTTGCGCCATTGGCGGCAATTAAACTCGATTATGTTTTAGTTTGCGCTGCGCACGCACGAAATCCCGAAACAAACACATCTGCTGACTGTAACCGACGGCTCGACTCTCACGCAGCAGCAGGAGGAAATATCATACAAACAGTTTGTTTCATCGGTAAAAAAAAAATGTCACAATGAGGCGTGGCCATTTTTTTGGAAAATCTGTTTCGGTTTGTGCGGTAGCGTGGAATTTGACTGGATAAAATGTAAAACATTCGCATAATCACAGTGTTTTACCGTACATACTTCCGGACACTGCCTTCGAAAGCATGCTCTGATGAGTCCATATTCAAAATTATTTAGAGGATTCAGATGAACTCTTGAGGGATCTTAAGACGGAAACCTTGGAGAAAATGTAAACAACGTTGTTTCAAGAAGATTCAGACGAATTTTTTAGGGAATCAGATTGAGCAACCTTATAGAAATTAAGACGAAACCTGAGGCTTCAGATATTACGTATCCCTTGAGGGGTTATCGTGCTGGAAGCAACTTCTGCTGAATTTTGTGGTCTGTATAATACTGCATTGGGTTCACTTCTGCTTAAAAATAGCTATTCAGCAAATATCGTTCAAAAAGCTTTATTTGATTTAAATTAACGAGGTCCAGCACTAATTTCAGTCATAGCGATTTAATTTCCGGCCCACTTCAAACCGGTTCCCGGCCAAGCAAAATTTCGCTCAATCTCTCAACATTTTATTCTCATTCTCTCTCGGACGGTAGAAAATGCGACGTAAACAAAATATGCATGTTCCACGACAACAAGATGCCAGATGGTATTGTTTATAATCATTTTTATATGGTTGAGAAGATATTTTACTCATCCAAATTTCGTCCAAATACTTAAAACAATACTTTTTCCACCTTGTGAAATCGAGAGAATTATAAATAACATGATAGCGTCAACGTATTAGACAATTTTCCTATTAACGATGAAGGATCATTTTATAATCCTGGCCTTTTGGCAGCACGGTGCGCTAGAAGTTCTTGGGCCGAGGTGAATTTTGTTCGGTTTGAAAATACATTTTAAAATGTATTGTAATATGTTTAAATAAGTTCTAGTGAAACGAACAAATAGGAATAATTGAAGTGCTTGTGTTTATAATTATGGTGTGTGATTAACAGCTTCAACAATGGTTGTATCGAGCACTGCGACGATTTTCAGGTAGGCGTTTATTCGATGATACCGTTTTGTAAAAGTGGGAAGATTCACTCCGGCTCAGTGGTGTGGCATCGGAGAGAATTTTGAAATCTACATTTTGTTTTCTACAATTGATTAATTAGGAGTAAAATAAGTGATTGAAAAATATTGAGTATTGTGAAAATAAATGGAGACTTTTTAAAATTATCAACCATTAACCTACGGCATCCAAACACTATAAATCATTAGTTTTCTGTGCAGTGAGCGAACCGGGTCCATAGGCCCAAGTAGTGATTTCCCTAACTGTGCAGAATTTGTGCCGATTGGTTGCTTCCCTTTCCGCATCGCATCTGAAGTTTGTATGGAAATTAGTATGGAAACGTATTTTCGTATATTGAAAGGTGAGAACTGAGTAGTAAAGATGAAATCTCCGAATTGAGTACAGAGTAATTACTGTTAGAAGTGAGTACTGGGAATAGAAGTGAGTACTGAGTATTGAGATGTGTGAGATACTGGGAAGCAGTAGTGGTCTCTACTCACTTCTCACTTCTCTTCTCATTTTTACTCCTCACTTTCTTCTCGCTATACTTCACTACTCACTTCTCGTTTGTCACTTCTAATTTTTCATTACTCTTTACTTCTCCTATCTCACTATTCACTTCACTCTTCTCTCTTCTTCTTCTTTTTTCTTCTCACTTCGTATTCACTTCTCTTTTCATTACTCACTTCTCACTTTTATTACTCACTTATTACTCTCATTTCGCACTTCTCTCTTCTCTTTCATCTTTCTCATTTTCACTTCTTTTCCCTACTCTTTTCACTTCCTCTGACTTTCACTTCTCTCTTCTCACTTTTCATGGACCGGTCCGCCAAACAACACATGGCTAAATAGCGTTCGGCTAAACGATATTCGGTCAAAAGGCCCGACATTGTGTAATATCATGTATAATGTATATAAACTGTTTCTGACAATATCGAGTTAACGAGCTGAAAATGCATTGGAAAATTACTTCGACTTAAAAATATCGACTTACGCAGAGGCACATTATCTGATTCAAGGGACTTTGATTTTCTATCGAGAAAGGAGAATATCGAGTTGCAGAACATCGAGTTACAGTATTTTGAAAACTTGATGTATAATGTACTTAAATTAATTTCATTGCCTACATAATAAATCATGATACTTCCAGCTATAACAGTTCATATTTTTACGTTTTGAATGTTTTTAAGGTGCGACAACCGACCACCATTTTATAAACGGCATAACAACCGAACTTAACAAAATTATTATTAAACATTTTCTAATGGATAGAATAAATCAAATTTGCTCACCAGTTATCAGCTTATGCCTAAATGCTTCTATTGGTATGCAAATATCAAAATATCAAATTGTTCAATTGGACGATAGTTAAGAACAAAATAAAAGGGTGCCGACAATCGACCACCTTTCCCTACATGGTCAAAAAGTTTTATTAAAATCTAAAATGGTGCTGCCAAAATTTGTTATAGTTGAGGGCTGTCCATTTGACAATTTTGGTAGGTTGGGAAGTAAGGCGAATAGAATTGAAAATTTGTATGAGCAATTGTCCACGCTGCGGGAGGTGGTATTTGAACCTGATCAAAACCCGTCTATGTGGTATATGGACCCTTTGGACCCTTTGAGGGATATACAATACATTTTGCATCAGAATTTTAGCAACAGATGCGAAAAAAACTCAGTGCTGAGTTTTTCCCAAAGAGTATGTGACGGCAACTTTTAAAATCGCAATATTTAAGCATTGAATTCATTAATGGCTCAATGGTCTAGGGGTATGATTTTCGCTTTGGTGCGAAGGTCCGGTTCAATCCGTTGAGCCCAAATATTTTGAAGGATGAGAACAAATACCAGTGTTCGCAAAACAAGTGTGTATTTACTTCGGTAATCGCAAAAGATCTAAAGAAATGCTAAAATATTTTTTGCAAAATTTCACTAATTTCTCAAATTATAAAACACTTGAAATCTTTCGATGAAATTTAATACAAAACACATGTGCGATTCGAATCAAAGAGGTGTCAATGCCTTACATTTATTGTTGATTTTGTTGAACATGTCCCCTTAGAACTTTCTCGTTCTAAAGGTTCCCTCGTTTTCTGTTCATTCAACTTCACATTGCGAATATGTCATTTTATTTTCCCACTCCAACTTTCCAAACGGAAACCAAATTCGGAAACTTGTTCAGAACTTCATGCGAAGCATTCCATATGATTCAAAGATTTCATGCATTGTCGGATAGATGCGCTTCAAAGATTCCATTCTAAATTTTATCGATCAACAACCAGCTCGTTTCACGAATTTTAAACAAAATCAATTTTGACTCTGACTTTCCCTCAACTTAGTGCCTGTCGCGGCCAGTGAACCTTCTGCTGAGTTTTTGTTTTCGTCCAGCATTCTGATCGGGCCAATTTAGTTCCAGTTGTCTCTCATCTGTCGACCGTGTATAGGCCGGCGGGAGATCACCCAACAACAACACGTCGCGTCGCCGTCGTCCGTCGTTCAGCGTGCCCCGTGCTGCTGGTTAGACCACGATCTGCGCAGCGCGATCAGCGCTGGACCAGAATTAACATGCGCGCCATGATGCGGCGAGTTTCGCGTAATCACCGCACCGTGTGTGTATGGCAGTATGTGTTAGTGCGCTTGAACGAGACGAAAGGTCCCATCCGATATCGGTAAACGGTATGTTTATGTCGCGGACGTGATTCGAAATATGGATGAGCCACAACAAGCACAGGCTGATTTGATGGGCCTACGGTTTGTAGTGGAATCGACAACTAACTGCACTCGGATGGTGTCTTCCTTGCAATGCGTTGTGTGATCTATGTCCAAATTCTTTGGCGCATTTCGTTCTATACGAAGGATGGAAATGGCGCCAAGCCACAAAATCAAACTGATCAGATAATTCGTGAATTCAATGAGACAACAGAAAATGCAAAATCACACAAAACCTTAATAAAAATCGGATCACCACCGGCTTCAAGTTGATTTTAATTGGAATTCGATGACGGAACCAAAGTTTTGTTATCGGCGTTATCTTAAACATCGCTGCCGTGTAATAGCTGAAGCGATAAGAGCAAATGTTTTTGTTTGCGGTTCGATGTCAGGATTGTTGACGCTACGTGTTCGATGGTCTTACTTTCGAATCAGGTAAGTGTAAGGTAATTTATTGCTGCTTTTAATCGCATGAGATACCTCATAGTCGTTATTTAATACATTATATGGTCAACCAATTTGATATAAATTTGAGCCTACAAGAAATCATTTTTATTTCATATAATTTTTGTAATATTTAAAGAAGCTCAAGACTTCGTTCTGCGTGGATTCTACAGCATACCGACACTGTTCGAAGTCCCAAGTGGGCTTTAGGATCTGGTTGAATTAAAAAGTCTGCATTCCTTTTCAGAACATCTGACGAATATTTGAAGCTCCATAAATTTGCATCAAATTTGGCCAAATAGTTACCATACCAGATCATCACACAGTCCAAATCCCATAAATGCAACAAGGGAAGGTGACTCTTCGTCACTCCTTTCCACGCAGTCAATCCAAACACTTTTAAGCTCCAGCCAAATGTTACTTTGTCTCCACCCACATTTGCATAATCGTGCGCGTCAAGCCGCCGGAAAAATTAAAAAATAATCGGCACCATGTGCAAATTCCCAAGTCGTGACCAGTTTCGAATCCCGCAGTTAACCATACGACGAAGCTAATCGAGTCAATGTCAGAAATCGTGATGAAAGTTTGCTTCTGTGACGAGAGGAGAGCGGAGTAGAACACTGACTGGGGCGACACTCGACAAAGGCGAAAATAAATTCACATTTAAGTGGATTATCGTCGTCTGGATCGATTAATAATGCAAACAGACAAATATTAAGCCGTGAAAACAAATAAAATAACGGACCCGTCCGTAGCCGGTGGGCGTTCTCGGCTTCAATTTTTTGCGTGGTCTTTGATCATTGGGTTTGCTAAAAGGTGCCAATGCTATATCTAGACGAAACGTTGAGCATTGTTAGCTGTTTAAAAATGGCGAAAAAGAAACGTGTTGCATTGTTCGTAAATGAATAATTTTCTTCTTTTATTATTGAATGTATGTGAAAAACTTTTATTACCCCAAATAAACAAATAACTTTATAAATACATTTATTGTTTAAATTGGAAATAATGTCACAATTCTGTGATCAAGGACCTCTCAGTAACTGAATATCTTTCTCATCACCTCTACCTAAAACCAATATCTCATGAATCAACTTGACGAAGAATGTTGATTAACTGTGACAGTGCGACACATTTTGACGAGTTTTCGGAATATTTTTTTTCACACGCTGTTGCTCGTTAGATCTTTCTGAAGTAATTTACGATCCAATCCCGCGCAGTGTTGTGATCGCGCAGAGCAACCCATTCCCACCCAGCAATCTATCACCATATTTTGGTTTATCTTGTAATGAATGTTTCTACTAACTGATGGTTGTGGGCAAATCCATTAAGATAAACACGTGTTTGGCAGCCGGTTCCCAGTGACAGCATGCGGCACGGTGCAAAAAGGCTATCTCCATGACAACGTCAAATTGTGTCGCCGTCGCCGCCGCTGCCGCCACAGACAGAGCTCCTCCATATTGCGCCGCCCGCCACCATCGCAGAACCGGGATCCGACTTTAAGTCTTTATAGCGAACAACCGCGAGGGCTAGTACGCGGAGCAAGCCGGCTTGTTGTGGAAATTAATCTCCAGCTAATAATAATAAAACAACATTTACGCAAACATGCTCGATGGCTCGACGCAGTTTTGGTGGCGCGATGGACTTCTCTGTTTTGTCTTTTTTCTCTTTCGATGCACCTCGCAGGGGATGGCGGGCGGCGCGTAAAAGAAATCTCCGCTAATTATTTGAACAATTTTAATCTAAATTGTTTGTTGTCATTCGTTCCGACATCGTACGGCGACAAGAGCCACAGTTCGGCGGCCTGGACCGGTTTCAGAGGACTGGAAACGCGACTTAACTCCAAGCCTTGGCGTGCTTGGCGGGGTTAAAGGTTTCCGTCATCGTCCGCGAGGCTTTTGTCGACCGCGCGTTTTGTGTCTGGTAATTGTGAGGCTCCAGGTGAGTGTGACAAATGGAGCGCGCAAAATTATCTCTCGGTAGTTTAACAGCAGTCCCTTTAATGGGTGCTTTGTAATTTGACAGCCCTGCTGTCACAGCGCTGAGTAACTATGAGAACTGACCACTTAATTTTATCAAACAGCATTAAGGACGTGAACTAGTTACATGATCTTTTGCGGTCTAGTTAGCATAATTTTGAAGCCGAAGTGCCGCGGCGACATCTGAAAAATGTTTAGCGTTCGAGCGATGATGTATAGGTAAGTCGAAACGACAGTTGAGGCTAATGTAAAATATCTACTTATGTTATACCTCAGCTACGAGTTGAAAATAAATGAATCATATGTTTGAGAAACTGCATATATATCATTTTTGCAATTCCTGATCATAATATCTGGTTTACAGTTCGTCTTTGAGTGATAAAACGGCCTACTTTTCCATACTCAACGAAATGGGTGCTTTTGAACATTTTATGCAACTCCGTGTTAATATTCATTACAGCACTCATTTGGGTCTATAATGAAAAACCAACATCAGAACGGTAGTTACATGACTACATTATGCTGAATTCGCTCTGAAAGTGCTCAAATAGTGTATTCTATGCGCCCGTAGAAGATTAAATAGTTTGGTAGACAAGACATCAAAAATGTCCAAAGGCAAGTACATCTATCGCTTCACGGCTTATCGAACTATGCAATGTGGCACGGCAACATGGAATCTGATTGTTCTCCGCAGCAACATAATTTATTGGCAAGAATGATTATGTGGAGTAAATTAGACTGTACAATTTTGATACAGATTTATCAAATTAAAGTTTTTTCGTCATTGCAAAATAGCGTGTGCAACTCGTTGCAAACTCGATTTTTCAGCACGAGTTGTACGTTTATCCAACGAGGTTGCGAGTTTGTTGCACAACTACTTACACAATTCTGAGAAACAACAAAATACTCAGAAAAGTCAAGTCAAGTACGAGACACTGAAGACGGCCTCACAGTTGAGGTCGAAATATGTATCTGCAAAGATAACAAAACGTAGTGGAATTAAATGGAAAGTACTAAACTCGTCTTAGACGGTTGAAAAAAATATTGTTTTTAAACAAATTAGCACCGAATCTTTCGATTTCTTCGATACATATAAACAATTTTAGGCAAAACTCAGCGTTCTGGGGCACTTTTTGTTTGGAATTGGCAATCGTGTTCAAATTCAAGCTCTATGATGAATGTCGAGAGATTTTGTCGACTTCCTCTTTTATAAGAGTGATCAAGCAGGTCTTCTTGTGATTTATCACCTCAGAACGATAGGAAACTAGGCGAACTTGTATTTTGAGGTGATAAAGAAAGAAATCCCTGATTGTCACTTTTATTCAAAAGAGGGAAGTCGACGAAGAGAATTATCCCTTCTACCAGATAGAGCTTGAATTGCTCTTCAAAGTTTCTCAAATGAACGAAAAAATGTCTACATCTCTGAACGAGTAGACAGAATACCTTAAAATCTTATTTCGGTCAAAATTTCACATAAGCAGTTTTTAAAAACGGGTCCAGCTGTTTCTGCAGGAGTTGAAAATAAAATGTTATCAATTTAAAGGCATTATATTTCAATATTCTTCAGATCATTAGTTTCTATATTAGAAACTGTCTATAAATGTTATACATATTTCATGTATTCTCCAGGAATTCCTTCGGAAGTTCCTCCAGGAATTCTCTGGGCCTCCAGGAATTCCTCTGAAGCTCCTCAGGAATTCTCTGAGTTCCTCAGGAATTCCTCTGAAGTATTTGGCGTTTTTCTTGCATGCGTCTAATGCCAGAGTCAAAACCGGATAGTAAAAAACCTGTTTCGACTCTGGAATTAAGAGCCGACTATGAATGTGTCTGGAAGTGAGCTGACAAGTGAAGAAAGGTGGACTTCTCCAAAATATTTCGATTATTTTACACTCTGAAAGACTGCATGCAAAGAAAAACTCCCAAAATATCGAAATTTCAGTCGATCCATCATCGTAATCCTCCGGAAGTTCCTCCAGAAATTTCTACGGAAGTTCCTCCGAAAGTTCTTCCGGGAATTCCTCCGGAAGTTCCTCCAGGAATTCCTCTGGAAGTTCTTCCTGGAATTCTTCCGGAAGTTCTTCCCGGAATTCATCCGGGATCATCGTAATCCTCCGGAAGTTCCTCCAGAAATTTCTACGGAAGTTCCTCCGGAAGTTCTTCCAGGAATTCCTCTGAAGTTCTTCCTGGAATTCCTCCGAGTTCCTCCAGGAATTCCTCCGGAAGTTCCTCAATTCCTGAAGTTCCCAGGAATTCTCCGAAGTTCCTCCAGGAATTCCTCCGGAAGTTCCTCCAGGAATTCCTCCGGAGTTCTCAGATTCCTCCGAGCTCGAATTCCTCCGAAGTTCCTCCAGGTCCTTCAATTCCTCCAGGAATTCCGATTTGTTTTGTCTTATTTGTCTTATTTGTATTATTAGTCCGTCAACTTTTATGTAGCGTGACACTAGAAAAATCGTATTCCATTGTAAACACGGAGATACCAAATAAATAAACAGAAATCAAATGTAGGAATTTGACGAGATAAATAACTGATGGTAAATAAGACAAGTTCCTCCAGGCATTCATCCGAAGTTCCTCCAGGAATCTCCAGAAGTTCCTCCAAGAATTTCTCCGGAAGTTCCCAACAATTCCTCCGAAGTTCCAGGAATTACTCCGAAGTTTCTCAGGAATTACTCTGGAAGTTCTTAGGTAATCCTTCGAATTTCTTTCTGGAGGAACTTCCGGAGGAATTCCTTTCTGGAGGAACTTCCGGAGGAACTGGAGAATTTGAGAGAACTTGGAGGAACCTGGAGGAACTCGGAGGAGAACTTCCGGAGGAAGGAGTCTGGAGAACTTCCGGAGGAGTTCCTGGAGCTTCCAGAGGAATTCCTGGAGGAATTTCCAGAGAAATTTTGAAGGAACTTCCGGAATTCCTAGAGGAATTTCGGAGGAATTCCTGAGGAATTTCCGGATGAATTCCTGGAGGAACTTCCGCAGGAATTCCTGGAGAACTTCCGGAATTCCTGGAGGAACTTCCGAAGGAATGCCTGAGGAGCTGAAGTAATTCCTGGAGGAACTTTCGAAGGAATTCCTTGAGTCTATTTGTCTTCTTTGTCTATTTTGTCTTATTTGTCTTATTTATACCAGCACCCCGGTTATCACCCTAATCCTTTTCAAAGCTTATGTGGAATCCTTGTATAGAAATTCTCTCACGATATTTTCCAATGTTGAAATACCTTTCCTGGGAGGGATTCATCTAAATGGCTGGGAGGGACTTGTCAGAATCCCTGAGAGAGTTTTTTCTGAGAAATCCCTAGAAGGGATTCATTTGAATTTTTGCAAGGGTTCCGCCTGGATCCTTTCGAAAGATTCGTCGCATCCTTTCGAAAGATTCGTCTAAATCCCTTTGATGGATTCATCAAAATCCTTCTAGGGATTCGAATCAATCCTTCGAGAGATGCGTCTGATTTTTCAGAGGGTTTGTCTGTTCCTTGAAGAAGGATTCGTCTGAATCCTTCAAAAGATTCGTCCAAATCTCTTCGTCTAAATCCCTTCGAAGGATTGGTCTGAATACATTCGATAGATTCGTCTGAATCCTTTGCATGACATCGCCTGAATCTTTTCGAGGGATTTCTATGAATCCCTAGGAGGATTCGTTTGAATCTGAAAATGAATATTTATAATTAAAGTTTGTTGGCCCTTGCGAAAAAATAAAACCTTTACGAGGCATTGCTGCCTGAGTTTTGCCTGAAGTTCATGCAAAGTATTCGTCTGAAGTACCGGCAAAAATTCTCTGAACCCCACGCGAGTTATTCGTTTCTATTAAAAAATGGATTCGTCAAATCCATGCGGGATTGGTCTTAATCTCTGTGGGTCTCTAAATCCTCGAGAGTTTCGTTTGAATCTTCAAATAATCGTCTGAATTCCTTTGAAAGGATTCATTACAAGGCTTTGAGGGATTCGTCTGAAATTGTTTGAATATCTCCAAAGGATTAATCTGAATCCTGGACGATCGTTACAGGAAATCAGAATCTCATCGAGATTTTCGCCTTAATCTCCTTGAGGGTTTGACAGAATCCCCATCAGAGATTCAACTGAATCCTTTGATAGAGCCATCTGTTACCTCAAGGAGTCGTCTGAATCCACTAAAGCGATTAGTCTGAATTTCATCCAGAGTTCCACCTGAATTCTCGCGATGGATTCGTCTGAATCCTTCGAGGATTTGTCTAAATCCTCGGAGTTTGATTCAAATCCTTTCAAAGGATTCGTCTGAATCGTCTAATCGTAAAGGGATTAGTTAGAGGGGCTTTTGAAGGATTCTTCTGAATCTCCTGAAGCGATCAGTCTGAATCCCATCGAGAGTTTCATATGAATACCCTTGAAGGTTTCATCTGAGTTTTTCGATAGATTTTCTAAATCCTCGAGAAATTCGTTTGAATCCGATTCGTTCAACACGGATCGTCTAAAATAATTGTTTAAATCTCTTCAAAGGGTTTCTTCAGAATTTCTTTGGGGAAGGACTGTGACTCTTCGCGAGATTCGTTTGAACCAATCTCTTCTAGGGTTTTTTTATGGTTCATCTCGAGGTATTCGTCTGGATCGCTTAAATCGTCTAAATGTCTTCAAAGGGATTCGTTAGAACGCTTTCAAGGAATTCGTTTGGACTCTTGAGAGATACGTTCAAAACCCTAGACGGAACCCCCTCGAGACTCGTTTGA